>NW_022327642.1:628465-633491 GCF_002776525.5 Piliocolobus tephrosceles | reverse complement strand
CTTCCTTCCTTCCTTCCTTCCTTCCTTCCTTCCTTCCTTCCTTCCTTTCTCTCTCTCTCTTTCCTTCCTTCCTTCATTCCTTCCTTCCTTCTTTCTTTTTTTCTCATGACCAGACCAAAATACCTCTGTTGATTTATTCAGCCCCCATCATGCCTGCACTGATGAGGATTATCTGCTTAGATCCCCATTCTCACAGTTAAACCAGACCCAACTTGGCTTTCTATAAAGATGCTATGTAGTTTAATTTAACAGCTGGAGTTTGACCATACTCTTTTCTCTTAGTTCCTGGTAATGTAGCATAATACTTAGCAAGAAAATTTTGGTCCCTTTATTATATTTTCAGAAATCCCAAGAACAGAAAATGCTAAATTATCCAATAGATCTATACTTTTAAAAATATCTCTATATGACTTATTAAATGATTTGAGAGTAGAAAACTTTCTTCAATATTACTATGTTTAAAAAATTCCTATAAAATTGATTTTATTCCTTGAACTCTGTCAAATGTCTGCTAAGATATTAGCATCTATATATTTTATATTAGCATCTGTATATTAGATGTTTTCTTTTCCACCTGGGGCAATATAAAGGGAGTATAGAGAGGCAAGGGGTATAAATATATCCTTCAAAGTCTTCTACTGTGGTGATGGTGGGCTATGATACATGACAATTTAGAAAATGTTAAATTCATTTTATTTAACTCTGATCAGTTTTGCAAATGTTTGTATACATATTGATATAGTTTGAATATTTGTCCCTTCCCAAAACTCATGTTGAATTGTAATCCCAAATGTGGAGGAAGTAGGGCCTGGTGGGATTTTTTATTAGTCCATTCTTACATTGCTATAAAGAACTACCAGAGACTGGGTAATTTGTAAAGAAAGAGGTTTAATTGGCTTATGGTTCTGCAGGCAGTACAGGAAGCATTGCTAGGGAGGCCTCAGGAAACTAACAATCATGATGGAAGTCAAAGAGGGAGGAGGCACATATTACATGCCCAAAGCAGTAAGAAAAGAGTAAAGAGGGAGGTGCTACAAACTTTTAAACAACCAGACCTCATGAAAACTCACTCACTATCATGAGAACAGCAAGGATAAATCTACCCCCATGATCCAATCACCTCCCACCAGGCCCCTCATTCTACATTGCAATTCAACATGAGATTTGAGTGTGAACACAAATCCAAACCATATCATTCTAACCCTGGCCCCTCCCAAATCTCTTGTTCTTCTCACATTGCAAAATACAATAATCCCTTGTCAACAGTCTCCCATTCGTAACTCATTTCAGCACTAACTCAGAAGTCGACAGTCCAAAATCTCATCTGAGAAAAGTCCTTTCCACCTATGGTCTGTAAAATCAAAAACAAGTTAGTTACTTCCAAGGTACAATCAGGATACCAGCATTGGGTAAATACACTCATTCCAAAAGGAATAAATCAGACCACACAAAGTGGCTTCAGGTCTCATGCAAATATGAAACCCAGCATAGCAGTCATTAAATCTAAAAGCTCCAAAATAATCTCTTTTGACTCCATGTCTCACATCCAGGTCACACTGAGGCAAGGGACAGACTCCAAGGCCTTGGGCATCTCTTTGCTCACACATGTGAACATATGCCATTAGCAGCAGCCAGAACCATATCTTGAATGCTTTGCTCTTTAGAAATGTATTCCACTAGATGCCATAAATCATCTCTCTCTCAAGTTCAAAGTTCCACAGATCTCTAGGGCAGAGGCACAATGCCTCCAACCTTTTTGCTAATGAATAACAAAAGTGACTTTTGCTCCAGTTTCCAATAAGTTCCTCGTCTCCATCTGAGGCCTCCTCAGCCTGTACTTTATTGTCCATATCACTATCAGCATTTTGGTCACAACCATTCGACAAGTCTCTAGGAAGTTCCAAACTTTCCCTCATCTTCCTGTCTTCTTGTGAGTCCTCCAAATTGTTCCAGTCTCTGCCCATTACCCAGTTCCAAAGTTGCTTCCACATTTTTACGTATCTTTATAGGAATGCCTTACTTCCCAGTACTAGTTTTCTGTGTTAGTCTACTCTCACACTGCTATAAAGAAATACCTGAAACTGGGTAATTTGTAAAGAAAAGAGTTTTAATTGACTCACAGTTCCACAGGCTGTACAGGAATCATGGCTGGGGAGACCTCAGAAAACTTACAATCATGACAGAAGGTGAAGAGGAAGGAGGCGAGTCTTAAATGGCCAGAACAGGAGGAAAAGAGTGAGGGAGGAGGTGTTACACATTTCTAAACAACCAGACCTTGTGAGAACTCACTCACTATCATGAAAAGAACGAGGGGGAAATCCACCCCCATGATCCTATCACCTCCGGCCAGGCCCCTCATCCAACACTGGGAATTACAATTCAGCATGAAATTTGGGCTGGGACACAAATCCAAACCATATCAAAGACTTTGTATCATAGGAGCAGATCCCTCATGGCTTGGTGCTGTCTTCACAATAGTGAGTGAGTTCTTGTGAGATCTGGTAATTTAAAAGTGTGTGGCAACCCCCACCACCACATTCTCTTTCTTGCTTGTTCCTGCTTTTGCCATGTAACTTGTTTGCTCCCCTCTTCATCCTCTTCCACGATTGTAAACTTTCTGAGGCATCCCTAGAGAATGAGCAAATGCCAACACCATGTTTCCTGTAAACTCTGCAGAACGACGAGCCAATTAAATCTCTTTTCTATATACATTACCCCGTCTCAGATATTTCTTTATAGTAATGAAAGAAGGGCCTAATGTACATGTAAAATAAAGAAACTGTCAGTTAGGATATTCTGTTTACCAAAATATACAATCAAATAACTGGATACAACTTTCATTGTTTACATGAAATAAGGGTGTTATGGTTTAAATATTCAGTCTATTTGTTTTTTGAAAGGGAGACCCTCATTTTTTTTTTGTATTTTGCTACTTATGCTTAGCAGACTTCATTCACAATTTTGGGTATTAATGAGCAGATTAAATATAATCCTTTAGAAAACATCATGCCCTAGTCATGTCATAGGTACGGCATTTTCATGATACTTTCAGTAATAAAATCCCTGAAAATCATCAAAAAACAACTCCCTTTGCAGACTATGCTGAAATTGTTTGGCTATGGGGATGTTCCAATGTATGTATAAAATATGATAATATTACTACTTCAGTAGCATCTTAGGTTTGTTCAGTAAAAAAGAAGAAAGAAAAACACTTCTGTATGCTTGGAAAGAAATTTCAGCAGCAAAGGGACTCTTTAGAATATTTAAAATAAAACATATGAACCCATCACTCAAAGTGATAGAATGTTCTTCTTTAGGCAATCAGCTCTTCATGAGAAGATCAATTTGTCATTTGCAGCTTTATGGTTTTGTTTTACAAGTAAAGGAGTAAACTGTAACCATTGATTGGTAAACTATAGGCTCCTGCATAATTTTCTAAATATAAAATATGTTATTTTCTGTAAATATTAGAGATGCATTCTAGTAAAGATAATTTGATGTGAATTGATCAAGTGAGAGGAGTTGATACATAAAAAAATCATGTAGTCTCATTTTTATTATAAATCTTATTTTTGTAGCCCATGTGTTATTTTCTTAATGACTTTTCTTTACCTATCCATTGAAGATAAATAATTGGAAAATAGCAGCAGAACATCTATTACGGCTTGGTATCACTTTATTATTGGACTATGTCTATGAGCTACTGCTAATATTTTTGTCACTCCACACTTTCATACATTGAAAATCTAACCATTAATTTGATGGTATTAACAGGCGGGGACTGTAAGGGGTGAATAGATGATGAAGGTGAAGGTTTCATGAATGAAATTCATGCCATTATAAATGATGACCCAAAGAGTTGCCTTGCTGCTTCCACCATGTGAGGACCCAGGGAGAAGGTACCATCTATGAGAAGGTAGGCCCTTCCTGGACACCAAATCTGCTGGCATTTAGATCTTATGCTTCTCGGCCTCCAGAACTGTGGGAAATAAACTTCTGTTATTTAGAAGCTACCGAGTCTGTGGTACTTTGTTTTAGTAGACTGAATGGAGGCAGATGACTACAACTGTCCTTAATAAAGATATTTAATTAAAAAGGTGAAGTTTATATAATTATCATTATGAATATACTTTCATGTAATATATTTTAGAAAATTAACAAAAATATGGATCTTTATTCTTTAATCAGATTATACCACTTGAATGCACTATATATGACTGGTTCTCTGACTTTTCAAATAATAATGTCTATCATTTTTAACTACTTGATATAAGAAAGTGTTTACAGAGAAGGATGCTTTTGCAATTTGTTTAACTTCTAATAAGATAATACAGTGAATATTAATTCTGTCACTTATGTAAAAGTTTGTTAAAAAATACAAAAGCAAAGTGTTTAATATTGGGAGGAGCTTAGTAAAAATAAAGCATTTATCTTAGTTGGTTTGTTTCTTTTCATTAGATGATTAACATTTTGTAGTCTTTTATATTATTCATTTTCCTTTGCCTGCCGTGAAATTAAGGGACATGTGATGGAATGATTAATCGCAGGAATTATTTTATCTTGGCTTTTGACTCTATTTTATCTGTCTCTAGTATGATTGCTATATTTGTTTTCTAAAATGTAAATTATCTTTTAGTTATCCAAGCATTTACATGTACAAAATCTCCTTTTCATTTTTTAAAAATTACAGATAGTCCAGGCACAGTGGGTCATGCCTGTAATCCCAGCACTTTGGGAGGCAGAGGTGGGCAGATCATGAGGTTAAGAGATCGAGACCATCCTGGCCAACCTGGTGAAATCCCGTGTCTACTAAAAAAAAAAAATTAGCCAGGCATGGTGGTGCACAACTGTAGTCCCAGCTACTTGGGAGGCTAAGGCAGGAGAATCGCTTGAACCCGGGAGGCAGAGGTTGCAGTGAGCTGAGATTGTGCCACTGCACTCCAGCCTGGGCGTCAGAGTAAGACTCCATCTCGAAAGAAAGAAAGAAAGAAAGAAAGAAAGAAAGAAAGAAAGAAAGAAAGAAAGA
>NW_022327642.1:615511-628455 GCF_002776525.5 Piliocolobus tephrosceles | reverse complement strand
AGAAAGAAAGAAAGAAAGAAAGAAAGAAAGAAAGAAAGAAAGAAAGAGAGAGAAAGAAAGAAAGAAGATTCCCCATTAAAGCTTACCATAATCCCAAGTAGTAACCAAAGTTATCCCTTTAGTTATCTTTCTAGAAGGTATCTTCTGGTGCCTTTATGATAGTGTTTCTTTATTGTGAATTCTGAGACATGGATTCAAATACTTTAAATGCCAGTATATGCTTCCAAATTGCCTTCAGAGTGACTGTAACATTATATATAAAGCATTCATTTATGCATTACTTTATTCAACCATATATGTGGTATAATACTGAAGAAGATATATATTCTTGAATATATATATATTTTATATATATATAGACAGAGAGAGAGAATATATAAGAATATATCTCTCAGGAATATTTAACATCAAGACTGTAGTAATAGTGTAGGTATAAACAAATTCATCAAAGCCAAGAAAAGAATGACTAGGAATAGACCTACATATACATGGTCAGTTGATTTTATTCTCAAGAATATATATCTTCTTGAGTGCTACAATAACATCTTTTTGCCTTCCCAGACATATGCTTCTGTATCCTGTTCTCTGTCCTAGGAGGATCACCTACTTAACCACAGGAATGGGCACCTTTAACCTCTGGCTTCCAGTTGAGTTCAACCTCAGAGCCCTGACAAAAGAGCAGAGGGAGAAAGGAAACTAAAATTAAGGCTCCTCTTCTGTTTAGTTTCCTTGAGCTAGATGTATCCCAAGAAATACACAGCTCCTCTTTTCTTCCAGGTTCCAATAATCACCCTACTCCTCTTAATTCTTTGGCTAAGAGCCTCAGTGTTGCTAGTCCCAGGGTACAAAAAAAGCCCCTTGTGATCTCTGTCTCCTGATCCTATCTAGTATGTTTGTCCTTCACTGAGCATTCCTTGCATTATTGAGTGTGCCATCACTTTCCTGCTTGGCCCTAACTGACCTAAGAGCATTTTAATTGCTAAACTCAACTTTAGCTGCTGGGAATACAGGAGGGAAAAATACAATAAAACAGTAACTGCTCCCACAAAGGAAAGCTCAAAGCCAGATGGCTTCCCTGGTGAATTCTAGCAAATATTTTAAAAAGAAAAACAGAAACTATGAATATACTTTTAACAAAAAAGAGCTTTATAAAAAGAGATATTTTAAAACAACAATGATATATTTAGCTTACAAATCTATGAGGAGACAAGTTGTGCTCACTCTGATGGGTGATTTTTTTGGTCTTTGCTAAGCTCATGCAGGCATTTGCAGTCAGGTGCTTGTTGGCTAAAGCTAGGTTGGTACAGGATGCACTCAGCTGGGTAAGACTGTCTTTTCTCCATGTGATCTTTCAATACCAAGCAGGGTGCCTGGGCTTGTTTGCATGACAACCAGGTAGAAAGAAGAAGCATGCAAGGTTGCCTGGTATGTCAGCTTGGAAATGCATATCATTAATTATGCCATATTCCATTGGTCAAAGAAAGTTGTACCTGCCAGAGGCTCTCAATGGTAGGAATTATAAAGTGCTATTGCAAAGGTGAGGTACAGTTATGTATGAAATCGATTATAATTATCTAAATTCAATCTATACTTAGTTGTAAATCAACAAAGAAATATTTACTCGTGAAAATGGCCCAACACTTTTACTTGTTTCTTAATCTTAAGCTTTTAGGAGTCTTTAAATATGTTTTGCATACAAGTTATTTGTCAGACATATGCCTTGGGGCTATTTTCTCTTAATCTGCAGTTTGCTCATTTAATTTCTTAATGGTTTCTTTTGATAAGCACACAGTTTTAATTTTGATGAAGTTGTATTTATGATTTTTATATGGTTAGTGCTTTTTTATAATATCCGAGATATCTTTACATACCTCAAAATTGCAAAAATGATCTTTACACATTCTGCTAAAACATTATTTTATATTTTTTTCATTTAGGTCTATGATGATCTTCAAATTAATTTTTGTTATAGTATGAGGTAGTAGTTGGGGTTCATTTATTTCCCATACAGTTATCTATTTCAGAACCATCTGCTGAAAACTTTCCCGTCAAATTGCTTTGAATCTTGTCAAAAATTAATTGACCGTGTATGTGTGGATCTTTTTCTAGTCATTCTTTTTTTGGCGTTGATCTATTTGTTTATACCTACACTATTACCACAGTCTTGGTTTTATAGTAATTCTTGAGATCAGATAATATAAATCCTCCAAGTTTGTTCCTCTTTTTCAAGACTGTTTCAGCTATTCTGTGTCCACAGAATTTTCATATACATTTTATAAATTGCTGGTCCATTTATACAAAAAATGATTGCTGAGTTCTGATTAAGGGGGTATTGAATCTAAATAACTACATTAAACAGGCTAACAACTGACTTTAAAAATGAGCAGAATGCTTGAAAAAATACTTCACAAAATTTATACATGAATGGATTTAAGCTTGTGAAATGGGGCTCAATATTATTAGGCATCTGGGGAATTTAAGTTAAAACTATGATGAAGTACTACTTTACACCAAAAAGAACTGCTGAGATCAAAACAAATGACAACAGGAAATAGGGGCAAGCATGGAACAGCTGGGATTCTCTTTTTGGCAGTTTCCTAAAAACTAAACTTTCATCCTTCCTGTGGTACAGCATTGCCACTCTTCAGTAATCCCTCAGGAGAAATGAAGGCATCGGCCTCCAAAAAGAGCTGTATTCGAATGTTTCTGGTAGCTTTATTCACAGCTACCTAAAACTAGAAATAACCCAAATGATCTTAACAGGAGAATGAATGTACAATTTGCAATCTACACATACGATTGAGTACTACTCAACAAAATGAAAAGGATTAATAAATTATTGATCCATATGACAACATGAGTAAATCTCAAAAAAAGTTGCATGAAAGATGTCAGACAGAAAAGAGTTTATGTATACCCTATGATTTTTATGTATATGAAGTTCAACAGCAGGAAAAACTAACCAATGGTGATAGATATATGACCAGTGATCGCAGTTAGGTTGGGAAAGTTTGGTGGAAAAGTGTATGAAGAAATTCTCTGGAGTGAAGGAAATATGATGCATCTTGATTTGGGTGGTAGTCACACAAGTGTATACATTTGTTGAAACTCTTTGAACTGTGTACAGACAATCTATAATTTCACTAATATAAGTTATAATTCAATAATAATAATGATACAATATGACAAAACAAAAACAAATTATTCTTGAAGAATGTAAAGACTGCAGTTGTGCCTATATGTACTGCTTTAGTCCTCCTTTAACTTTACTGCAGGACAAGGCAGAATAGGAGGAGTCTAGGGGACTCCCTCCTTTGCCAGTGTTTGGAAAAATTTCTTCCTTTTGCTAAAGCGTAATGACAAATAATTTCACTTCAACAATCAGGATTAAACATCCAGCCACGTTATCCGAACCACCTCCCAACACTTCTGCTTATTTTTACAATGTCTTTCAGTTCTGACAATAGCCTGTGGTATTTCTAACCTTTCATTCCTTGAAAACTCTTCATTCAATGGTGCAAATTTTGCTCCCGTATATAGTAATAACTCTAAACCAACATGACTCAGAATCATGAGAACATAAGGCAACAATCAGTGTGAAATCACTACAGTTAAACAGGAGAGATGTAACTCCTACTTCCACACTTGGTTAAACTGATCCATGAATTTTGATTTGTTTAAGAGAAGCAGCACCATATATTTATCAGTACTCCTAATAGGTAGTGTATATTGTAGGACAGTACTCTAATATCACAAGGTGTTATTTCCTGTAAAGCAATATTTATCCATTCCATAATGTTAGTTACTTCTGGATGATGGTATACATGGCAAAAGACCAATACATCTTCAGCCAATTGCCTTATTTTTTCTTAAACAGGGAGTGTTTTGGCCAGAGTAATGTTCTATGGAGCCCTATACTAGAATGTAAGATAGTAAGAATCCATAGATAATTCAGTTGACAAGAAGAGTAAACAGAGGAGGAGAATCTAAATTCAGAGTAAAAACTTACTCTGTTCATAAGAAATTGTTGCCTCTGAAGATGAGAGGCATCTGTATAATCTTCGTATCACCAGTTGGCTTGCTGCTTGCTCTGGGTATGGTACTGCATTTGAACTGCAGAGGTGGTTGCTAATGTGAAAGTGCTGGATGCTTGGTCGTAGAGGTACCCAATTAAATCTTGCTGAGGATTCTATGTTAAAATGAAAGTACAAATGATTAACTCTGTTACTATGGCTATTTGTTCAAAAACTTATTAACACTGGTGTGTCTGAAAAAAAAAATGGCAAATTGACATAAAGTGGGCTATTTTGTCCATGTGATTACTGACTGACTCATTCAGAAAACAATTTGGTGATTTTTATATGAGGCATACATTTCTTGCAATGTGGGTCTATTACTAGATGATATACCCCACAGCCCTGGATCTTCTAGAAAATCCACTGAAATGACAGAAACCTATCATTTTGTTATGGAGCAAAAGGGGCTTGCTGCCTGATGTGCTAGAAGCCAATACAATGACACCAGGTTTTTGAAAAAAAAAAAAAAAAAAAAAAAACAAAAAAAAACAAAAAAAAACTTTATATTGAAAGTCGACTCTCAAGGAGATGTAAATCAAGCTCAAGTCTGTCTTCCCATGCTGGCTTCAATGCTGTCTTTTTATTAGAAATGGTTCAAGGGATAGATTCTGAGATTAGTAGGTAATTGGTAGAAGGAAAGGGGAGGTCTGGCAAGTCCTTGGACATGACAGTTCATGGTAACTCTTGGGTTGCATGTGCAAATTCAAGGAGAGTTAGTGTGAAACACGTGGTGGAAATTCAGACCGTGACGTCAGTAAGCTCCTTCTGTGCAAACTCCAGTCAGCCATCTTAGTTCCTACCAATTTTAGCCAGTTGTTTTTTATCTCACAAGCAGAGGGCATTTCAGCATTGCAGCAAGTTGTTTCTTTTCTTATGTGCTATCCTGCAAACTCAAGAATTTTTGTTAGTTACCAGGTGCTTACTCTTTGAGATAGTTTCAGTTTTAGCTTTTCAGCAACTGGCTTCTTTTCTTATTTGCTATCTTATAAATCCAAGAATGTAGTCATTGGTTTCTTTAACTCTTTAGGCCACAGTTTCAATTTCTTAAGATTTATCTCCCATAACTGACATCCATGTGCCATACTAAGGCATTTTAATATCTTCTGTGTCTTACTTATGAGAACATATTAGCATTACTTCATCAATATAATGTGTAATTTTGATGTTCAGTGGCTATGCTAATATGATTAAGACCTCTTTGGATTTTGGATTACTACATGGTAAATAGCAGAAGCATTTATATAAATTCTAGATAAGTCAGAGATGGCTTCTTGTTGTCACTGCTTGGTAAAAGCCAACTGTTTCTAGTATTCCCTTTTTATTGGAATACACATAATTTTCTAGATCAGTGGATTCATAACAGGGTCCAGCAGTCGTATAATTTACTCAAGTTAGAAGGCCACATTTACATCAGCAGCTCTCTTTAGTATGAGCCAAACAGTCAATCTAAAGGGGTATGTGATAGCATCACCCTAGAATTTTCCACTAGGATGAAATGTTCTTTTAGATTTACTATTTTGAGCTGTGGTGGGAGAGCCAAGACTTCTACTTGCCTCCTCATACAAACCTAGCTCCAGATATTCAGAGTTGTTGAGTGAATTTATTCCAAATACACACTGAAGAATTGGAGAACTAATCAAAATACTAAGGGCCAGCTGAATCATGTATGAGCAGCAATCTAGCCAAAATTCAGTCAATCAATGATGTTCCCTCCCACCTTGGTTAGGAGATGGACAAGAAGTTCGCACATGATGGATCAACTCCGAATGTCCTTATCCTTTATGTATTTGGGTTCCTTTAGCTAAATTTGTACTCAGGTAGAGTCCAACCAAGGAAACAAAAGGTAGACTTACTACAGTATTTAAAACATACATAATATAATACATGGGATTTGTTAAATAGGTGGTGGAATATCTGAGAATCCACATACTGTAATGAATGATGAGAAAAAGCCAGATTCTTGTTAATGCTGTTACCATCCATCAGCATGTATGGACAAAGGAAGGAGGCAGATTTGCTAGAATCCAAGCATCACAGAGTCAACTAGAAGAAGCTGAAACCACAGCAGATCTGTCTTGTGAAAGCTGGGGATGTGGACAAGATGGCAATCATTGAAGTACTCTGTGTGAAAAACAGAGAATGTGTAAGCTAAATATTCTGGCTTGTCCCTCCCACCTTCCAAACTGCCTCTAGTTCCTCTTGTTAACTGAGCTAAATGGTAAGCCAACTTGTAGAGCCTGGAAATACAGCTTGTAGGACTCAGCTGAAATGCAGTACAGAACAGGAAATAGGTGAGAAATAGATCTAAGCTCAAATAGGCCAAAGAATGACACATTATACCAAAGGTTCTGATGATCTGCTGCTAAGAAATAAGCCATACCAAAACTAAGTATCTTAAAGCAATGACAATTTATATTTTGTTCCTGAATAGGCAAAAATATACAGGGTTCTGCTACACTCAGTGTCCGCCTCAGTGATCTGGAATCATCCGACATTTTGTTTACTCACTTGTCTGGTGCTCAATGCTGGTCATCTCCTGGGACCTCAGATGAGGCTGTGCCTGAAACAACTCTATCTGGCCTTTCCATGTGGCTGCTTGGCATACTCACAGTATGGTGGCTTGATTCCAAGGGTGAATATCCAATGAGGAATAGATTGTGAATTGTTACTTTTGACATAGTCACAGGCCTGTCTGAATTTCAAGGAGAGAGACCATAGACCTACACCTCTTGGTGGAAGAGTGTCAATATCATATTATAAGAGGACATGTGAGATAGAATATATTGATTTGGACATCCTCAGAAAGTATATCTGACATATCAAGAAATTTGGAGAATTCCACTTCTTTTAGTTTAGGCAACTGATTGAGTATATTATTGGCCAACTAACAAACTCCAAAATTATATTATATCACACAGCTTTTTGAATTCTGAATCCCTTATTTGTGTGTCCAAATTGTTGAACTTAGCCTTCTGCTCTATCATCTTAGAATCTATCCCCACATATTCCTCAGGTTGTTCCCAGTATAAATTCTCAACATTTTTGAGATTTGAGTTTGTACTTTTATGGGTTTAAATCTATGTTATTTATTTATTTATGAGACAGAGCCTTACTCTGTCTCCCAGAGTGAAGTGCAGTGGCACAATCATGGCTTACTGCAGCCTCTACTTCCCAGGCTCAATCAATTCTCCCAACTCAGCTTCATGAGTAGCTTGGGACCACAGTCATGCACTGCCATGCCTAGCTAATTTATTTTTATTTTTTTATTTTATTTATTTTGTGGAAACGGGGTCTCCCTATATTACCCAGGCCAGTCTCAAACTCCTGGGCTCAAGTGATCCTCCTGACTTGAACTCTCAAAGTGTTGGGATTACAGGCATAAGCCACCATGCCCAGACTGGGTTTAAATTTATTTTGTTCCTTTGAGGCATCCTAGACTTTACAAGACTTGAGGGTGTTTTGAAGTAAGTAATGAAAAAATTTGATTTCCTTTGCCAATAAAGTGCCTTAGTGACATCGTCACAAGAACTTCAAGGAAGCTATCAAGAGTCTCAAAAAATAGGAGATATTTTTATCTTTCCAAGGATGGTCTTGATTCCTCTATTATGTCTTCCATTAAATGAACAGGTCCCCTTGTTTCAAACATGAGTCTAGTCAAGGCTGTGAATTCAGCTATTGTTATAATTTTGTAATTATAGATTAAATATTATGGCTATAATTGATAAGTTTACTGTAGTAAGATAAATTTCTCATATCCTGGTTAGATATTGTGCTGGGAATTTTTGAATTCAAGTTTATAGTTCATTCTCTAAAATTTTGACCTGTTTAGACACAATCCACCAAGACTTTCTCATATTACTCATTATCATATATTTGATTATGATGTCTTACTGGTCCTTCAAAGTCTTGCCTTCAATAAACTCTTCAACCTAGGTGATCAAACATTATTACTGCCTATAATCTAAAGATGTAATAGAGATCAGATTATAGAAAGCACTGAAAATCATTATTGTTATTATTAATTTTATTGTTATTATTAATTTTATTGTTATTTATCCCTTTCTATAAGACAGGCAGGGATACCTTAGTGAGTTTTTAACAAAAGAATGAATAATCTGAATTAATTGGTAATAGTCTTATTCTAGATGCTCTGCCAAGAGTACATTGTAGGAACAAACACAAAAGCAGGGAGGCCAGTATGTAGTCTATTGAAATGACACATTTGTACCAAACTACAGTGGAAATGGACGTATTTTGAAGGTGAAGCCAATAAGATTAGCTGAGTAATTGCAGATGAGATATGAGAGAAAGGAGCTAAGAGGGAAAAGAATGTTACTATTTACCAATATTGGGAAGACGAGATGCTTAGCAGGTCAATAAATGGTGGGGATGGGGCTGGGTATCAAGAGTTCCACTTTAGATATAAATTTGGGGTGTTTATCAGACATTAAAATTTAGATGTCAAGGAAGTTGTTAGATATTTGAACTAGAGTTCAGGGAGATGCTAGATGTAAAGTTTAGGAATTGACATCATATAAGTGCTATCATCAATTCATTTCATGTACCAAAGAAATTACATGTGATCACCAAAGAAGTCAGTACAGACAGAGAAATCTGGAACATAAATGTAGGAGCACTACAACATTTATAGCTGCTAACATGAGAATGATTAATTGAAATATTAAAAGGGTGCAAGCCATGGTATCAAAGGAAAATTGGGATATATTTTATGAAGTCCTAAACAAGGAAAGTAGGTCTTGCCAGGAGAAGGGAATAATCAAAAAGACAAATGGGACAGATAGAGGAAATATGCAGATGTAGGCTGAAAAATGACCATTGGCTGTGACAACATAACATTCATTAGTCATATTAAAAAGAGCAGTTTCCATGGAGTGGAAGCAGTGAAGAACCGATTGTATCAGGTTCAAGAGCGAAATACAGAAAGTGAGCACAGACAACACAGTCAGAGTTTCAGTAGGTATTGGAAATGTTAAAGTCATTTGTTTATTTGAAATTCAATTTCTATCTTGTAGTAACTAATATATTATTATCAAATTGGTGCAAAAGTAATTGTGGTTTTTGCCATTTGTGTCTATTTTATAATAATTAATTTATCTTTAATTAACTACCATCTATGAAAGATAAAGTTGTTGGCACTATAAACCTCTGTCCAATTTGTTCCTCCTTAAATATTTAGAAAATATTTTTATCTGGTTACTTTGTAACACTTACATTTCTGCAACTACATTTACTGTAGTCTGCAACTACAGTTCTCCTGGTTTCAAAATCTTAATGTCATATTTATATGACTTCAGTAAATACCACCAGCCCTTCTAAATGGCTTCTCCATTTCTCAATTATATGTTTTAACTCTCTTTTAGTTAGCAAAATTTAAATAAGTAGTTTTTTATTAAAAAAAAAAGGCTCATGAAGGTGTCTTTGAGCTTTTTCATATTTGAAAACATCTTTCTTTTTTTATATTTGAGTGAAAATTAGATTGAATATCATTTTCTTGGTAACAATATTGCCTCAATACTTTTAATATTTTACTGTACTGTTTCTGATTTTGTGAATGTCTTAGTCCAGCCCAATTTTCTCTTTTCAGGTGACTTTCTTTTTCTACCTAGATGAAGTACACTTTAAAAATATCTGACCTTTTTAACAGTCAGCGTGTAACTCAAAGTTGATTTTATCTTTTAACTCATTTTGCTATAATTGGGATATTTTAATCTACTGATGCAAGTTTTCATTACAGGAAATTTTGCTGTGTCATTTCTCTGAATACATTTTTCAGGTTCAGTTGATGCATTCTCCATTTTAGGAAGCTTCTGTTGGATCATCAGTCTCTTTGTACCTATTATCTCATTCTTATCACTTTAATCTCTTTGTCCTTTACCTCAGTGTTTAAAGTAACAGTACAGATTTCAGCAATCACTAATCTTCCTTGCTATTTATAATTTATTTTATTAGATAAGCTGTAGTATTGTTTCAGTCTGTAATATACTTTCTTTCCTCTGTAATCTTTTTCTCCATCATTATTAAACCAGCAGCATATGCATGTATATGCATATTCATGAAATTTTTAATACTGAAGTAGTTTTCTGAGTGTTTGTATTAGAGGAGATTTTTTTCACTTCTCTACCAATTTGATTTCCTAGTGTTTTCTTCATTAAGATTTTTCATTTCTTTCTTTGATAAAAAGAAAAATCTTGGCAAAAACAGTTAAGTTTTTTTGTCTAAGAAAATCAGTACATAGATGAACATTAGATCCCAAGTCTTTTCTTTTTTCCTAGTCTAGGTAGGTATTATTCTATTTAATTATGTTCTTATCTGAGCTTGGGTCATTCAAAGTGTAGAAACTTCCTCAAGTTGCCTGGTGTGGTGGCTCATGCCTGTAATCCCAGCAGTTTGGGAGGCCGAGGTGGGCGGATCACCTGAGGTCAGGAGTTTGAAACCAGCCTGGTCAACATGGTGAAACCCCGTCTCTAGTAAAAATGCAAAAATTAGCTGGCCATGGTGGTACTAGCCTGTAGTCCCAGCTACTCTGGAGGCTGAGGCAGGAGAATCACTTGAACATAGGAGGTGGAGGTTGCAGTGAGCCGAGATCATGCCACTGCTCTTCAGCCTGGGCGCCAGAGTGGGACTCTGCTTCAAAAAAAAAAAAAGAAAGAAAGAAAAAAAGAAAGAAGGAAGGAAGGAAGGAAAGAAAGAAAGAAAGAAAGAAAGAAAGAAAGAAAGAAAGAAAGAAAGAAAGAAAGAAAGAGGAAGGAAGGAAGGAAAGAAGGAAGGAAGGAAGGAAAGGAAGGCAAGAAAGAAAGAAAGAAAGAAAGAAAGAAAGAAAGAAAGAAAGAAAGAAAGAAAGAAAAGAGAAATAGAGAGAAAGAAAGAAATTTCCTCACGTTTTGCCATTGTAGACTGTGAAAAATAACTACATAGGGGGCTACTAGGCCTTATATTCAGTAGGTGGCCATCCCTATTTGAGATGCATTTGGATGCATCTCTATTTGAGTTAGTTTCTTCCTTCTTTCTGGCCTGGTCTTGCTATTTTGTTTCAGAAGTCAAAGTAGTTATAAGTCATAGACAATAAATTAAAACAGGCATCATCTACACTATGGTCATTTCTTACACATTTTGACAAATGAATAGTTAATGTGCCTGGTATCCTTTCAGTGCCATTGCTACGCTGCTTCTCTTAGGGCTACTTCAAGGGTATATGGATGGAAGGTAGATGTGGAGAGTAGGAATGAGGACAGGGCATGGAGGGAGAGAAATTACTCTTTAGAGGCCCTAACTTGGCTGGGCCTCTGCAGAAAAAAAAAAAAAAAAATATATATATATATATATATATGTGGGGTGGGGTGTGTGTGTGTGTTTGTATCTTTTTTTTAAAAAAAAAATTCCGCGAGTTTTTTTTTTTTTTTTTTCTTGAGACAGAGTCTCGTTGTGTCACCCAGCCTGGAGTGCAGTGGCACGATCTCAGCTCACTGCAACCTCCGTTTCCCGGGTTTCAGCAATTCTCCTGTCTCAACCTCCAGTACAGCTGGGACTACAGGTGCTCACCACCACGTCCAGCTAATTTTTGTATTTTCAGTAGAGACAGAGATTCACCATGTTGGCCTGGCTGGTCTTGAACTCTTGACCTCAAGTGGTCTGCCTGCCTTGGCCTCCCAAAGTGCTGGGATTACAGGAGTGAGCCACCATGCCCGGCCCATAGTTTTAGTTTTGAGTTTAGATGAGATGACTTTATTTATGTTTGCTTTTGCCAGGAGGCAAAGTTACTACTTATCTGGAACCACTGTAGCCTCTTTAAAATTTCCACTCTCATATGCTCACACCTTGGTGTGGACTAAGTCTTAGTTTCCAGAACTTAAGACCCCTGTTGACTTTTGCCCCAGGTAAAACAATTAATGGCATTTATTAAACAGATCTTGTTTTAGTTGACGTTTGTTTGTTTTCCTCTTTTTGGTGATTTTCTTCTATGAGCCAAGTAATGCTTTTAAATGTATGTTCATGGTGGTAATTCAAGACTATTTGTGCTGTAGTAGGGGAGACCTTCTCCTGTCTCCTGATAGCCTTCAGGAATTAGAAGTCACTTAGCATTCAATATTTATTGCTCATACTTAAACTCGTTTTCCAAATGTGTGTAAAATTAATCAGCATCTATATGTCTGAGAAAAACAAACATCTAATGATACTTCTGATTCCCTTAGCTATCTTCTTTCAAATTGGTCAAAAAGAGAGTCTGTCACTTTCTTACCACCAGTGTTTACTTCCCCCATTGATTTTGTCTGGCAACTTATTTCTAGATTTGTTACATTTTCCCATTTATACATACCTACACTTAACATTTAGCTTTACAGATTTATTTGTTCTTTTTTTTTTTTTTTTTTGCCTGCAGCCTTATTCTCTCTCTTGAATTAAATTTTCTTCTCATTGAAGTGTATACTCTAGGAATTTTTTTCATTAAACTTTTAGATGATATACTCTGAGAATTTTCATGTTTGAATTAGTTGTGCTTCAGCCTCGTACTTGCTTAGCTACAGAATCTGTTGTTTTTCCTTTGAAAATGTTCATTGTTTCTTGTATTCTATTGTTGATGAGAAATCTGAAATAAGTTTCATTGTGGTTTATTCTAAATCTATTTTTTTGTCTGAAAGTTTTGTTCTTTTTGTTTGTTGATCCTCTAATTTTAATACACATATTTATTTTTAAATAATTGTTTTATCTTTTCCTGCTTACCACTTAGAGACTCTTTCAATTTGTACATGCACATCTTTTCTTGGCTTTGGAGTATTCTCTTTTCTTTCTCCTTCTCCTTCTCCTTCTCCTTCTCCTTCTCCTTCTCCTTCTCCTTCTCCTTCTCCTTCT
>NW_022327642.1:612359-615501 GCF_002776525.5 Piliocolobus tephrosceles | reverse complement strand
CTTCTCCTTCTCCTTCTCCTTCTCCTTCTCCTTCTCCTTCTCCTTCTTCTTCTTCTTCTTCTTTTAGATGGAGTTTTGCTCCTGTTGTCAGGGCTGGAGTGCAATGGCTCAATCTCGGCTCATCGCAACCTCCGCCTCCCAGGTTCAAGCGGTTCTCCTGCCTCAGCCTCCCGAGTTGCTGGGATTACAGGTGCCTGCCACCATGCCTGGCTAATTTTTCTGTGTTTTTAGTAGAGACGAGGGTTTGCCATGTTGGCCATGCTGGTCTCGAACTCCTGACCTCAGGTGATCCACCCACCTTGGCCTCCCAAAGTGCCAGGATTATAGGCATGAGCCACCGCATCCAGCCTCTCTTGTCTTTCTTTAAAGACAACCTTTCTCCCATTTTCTTTTCTCCTTCCTTTTCCATTAGAAGGACTTGGAAAATCTGCCTTCATTTTCTATGTCCCTTATCTTTCTTAGTCACATTTTTCACAATTAATCCCTTTGTGATGCATTCTGGAAAGATTTCATGGCTACATTTTCTAGAAAAGTAATATGCTATTTAGCTCTATTCTTTCAAGAAAATAAATCCAACATAACTACCATTTTATACAATATTTCAACAACCATTACAAAAAATTTACCTATGTCTATGTATTTTTTTCTTTTATGGATTTTTTATGAACTTTAATCTTGATGATTATATTGTTTATACTTAATTTAAAATTGAATTCCACAGGTTACTTTTATATCAGATTTTAAAATTCAGAGCACTTATTCATTAAAAACAAAATTTATGTAAGTACCTAGAGAGGCGAAGTAAATGCATGCAAACTTGCTGCCTTTGCTCAGGAAGACAGAAGCAACCATGTAATGAAGAAAATAATGAAAAGCAGTGCAGGGAAGTTATGACACAGAGTTAGCATAAAAACTCCAAATTGAAACTTCGGGATTATAATATGGAGGAGTGGATTTAGGTCTTCGTTCATGTTAGACCTTTATATTTCATGCAATTATAATTACTTTGGTTTATTACTATAAGTTTTTTATGTTACTGGCTTTCCTCATATCCTTGTTGAATTTTGGATATGCCTTCTGTTTTGTATTTGACATTTTCTGTTAGACATTCTTCTGTGTCTGTTTGCATAGTTTGTTTAGAAGGTGGTGCAGGTTACTAATGGTTATACTCGTCCTATCATTTGTGGAGGAAGGAGGTGGCCAGAGGGCTGGAGGGGAAAGACTTGCAGGTAACTTCTGTCTGGAGTCTTCCTAATCCTCTTGGAAATAACTAGCCACTTGAGACACTGCTTTGATAAGTTATTTGTAGGTACATCTGTACAGAAGAAAAACGATCCCAAATGGAAGGCTGATGATGCAGAAAGGAATGAAGCACGGCATAATGAAAAATACCTGAGGAGAGTTAAAAAAAAAAAAAAAAAAAAAGCACTTTTTATATTTGAAAGCAAAAAAATAATTAACTATGATGTGTGTTTGAAAACAAGTGAAGTAATAAAATTTATACTAACAATAACGTGAAGTTGAGAAAGGAGGTAAGTGGAAATAAACTTTGGCAAGGTCCTCATGTTGTTTAAGAAGTGGTAAAATTACTTATTTAAGGCTATAAGGCTATAAGTAGTTACAGCTGCATATTTTCATGTCTGCATTAAAAACTAAGCACTAAAAGAATAATATAGAAAGGTATGAATAATGCATGAACAAAGGAGGTCAAACAAAATAGTAAATGATATTTCATTATTCAAGGGTATAGTAGAAAAGAATACTAAAGCAATAATACATGGAACAATTTGAAAATAAATAGATAAATGGTAGATTTAAATCTATATATAGGTGATTAAATTAAACATAAAAGAAATAAACAGTTAAATGACAAAGGTCATCAGAAAGGATAAGATAATGAAAGGCCAGTCATTTTCTGTCTACAAAAGTCATACTTTAGATGAGAACACAGATAGATTGAAAGAAGGCAATTTAAAAAAATCTTATGCCATGAAAATATAAAAATACTAACCAAAAGAAATTTGATGTAACTATGGTAATATTAAAACTCCAAGCTTTAATGTAGGAAATATTATTAGAGGCAAGAAAAGACATTTTGTTTGTTTGTTTGCTTCTTTTTTGGTTTTTGTTATTTTTTTTTGAGATGGAGTCTTGCTGTGTTACCCAGGTTGGAGTGCAGTGGTGTGAGCTCGGCTCACTGCCACCTTTGCCTCCTGGGTTCAAGCGATTCTCCTGCCTTAACCTCCAGAGCAGCTGGGACTACAGGCACACACCACTATGCCCAGCTAATTTTTTTATTTTTAGTAGAGATGGGGTTTCACCATATTGGCCAGGCTGCTCTCAAACTCCTGACCTCGTGATCCACCCACCTTGGCCTCCCAGAAAAGAAATTTTTAAGTAGATAAAACTGTCCTTATAAACCCTAAGCCTTTGACTTGACCGGCATGAAATCTATGCATCTAACACAATTGCACTTGTACCCCATAAATTTATACATATAAAAATAAATAAAATAAGTAAAAAAAAAATGGAGGCATACACATATTAAATTTAAATGTAGCTACTAACATTGCTTCAAAATGCAAAAAGTCAAAATTTAAAGACATAAGATGGAAAATAGAAAAATTTAAAATCCTAGGTATTTTATTCTCTTTGAAGCAATTGTGAATGGAAGTTCATTCCTGATTTGGCTCTCTGCTTGTCTGTTGCAATCTACTCATCTGACAAAGGGCTAATTTCCAGAATCTACAAAGAACTCAAACAAATATACAAGAAAAAAACAAACAACCCCATCCAAAAGTGGGGAAAGGATATGAACAGACATTTCTCAAAAGAAGACATTCATATAGCCAACAGACACATGAAAAAATGCTCATCATCACTGGCCATCAGAGAAATGCAAATCAAAACCACAATGAGATACTGATTCTTAATATCCATGAGCATGGAATTGTTTTTCCATTTGTTTGTGTCCTCTCTTGTTTCCTTGAGCAGTGGTTTGTCTCTGCATTGGTCTTGCTGAGAGCTGCAGACTGGAGCTGTTCCTTTTCAGCCACCTTCCCAGTTAAAAAAAAAAAAAAAAAAAGCTATCATTCTCTTAATAACATTTTCTTTTCTCTAGCTTACTTCACTGTAAGAATAC
>NW_022327642.1:437478-611959 GCF_002776525.5 Piliocolobus tephrosceles | reverse complement strand
AACCTGCACGTTATGCACATGTACCCTAGAACTTAAAGTATAATAAAAAATAAATAAAATAAAATAAAAAAAAGAAAAATTTAAAATCATATTTGAAATTTGAACAGAAATCTTAGCAACAGTTAAAACAAAGCTGACACAAAACCATAAAGGATATATAATATTTAAATAACACAATTAACCAACTTTTCCTTTTTGACATTTATAGAATGCTATGCCAAGAATGGCAGAATGCATATCATTCGTGAGTAAAAAAAGGACACTTCTCAAAATTAACTCTATGCTAACCACTTAAGCAAGTGTAAACAAATTTTAAAGTATTGAAATAATAATTAAGATTTTTCTGATCAAAGTGGAATTAAACTGTAAAGCAACACTAAAATATATTTTTTAATCCCTGAATGCTTGGAAATTAAGCACACACTTCAAAACAACCCATGGGTCGAACAAAACTCACAATAAAATTATAATACACTTTGAATTGAGTAAAAGTAATGCAACTTATCAAAACTTATCAGATGCAGCAAAAACAGAGGATATAGAGACATTTATAGCATTAAATGCCTATATTGGAAAAGGGGAAGGATGAAGCATGTCAAGAAACTACAGGTTAAAGTATTATTAAATATCTTATGTTTGAGAGTCTCATTCTGCATACAGGAAGGTAATTCTCTTAGCAAGAATCATAATTTCATTGGCAATTTATAAAATATCCATTGTCACAGCGATTTTAAAATTCTTAAAATGAAAACATATACACAAACAGAAATTAGTCACTTTAATAATCACATAATAAGTACTGCATATAAGTATATAAAAAGATTAATTTTCTCAGTGAAGATTATTTAACTATTACTTTTCAGCACCAAATTAAGCTTTTTATACTCTGCTCTGATTCTGTTGTTCGGATTCTGCAAATTGCATTGACTACACTTCGCTGTGGGCTGACTTCACAGTATGTCAGACAGTAGGCATTAGAGAAAGCATGGAAAGTAGGAGATATGGAGCAGTGATTCATTAAAGCTGGTGTAATACAGTCGTGTGGTTTATTCAATAGGAGTAATGCATTAACTATAATTAAATATTTTAAAAGATTATTTCTTTTTTATATGATAGAACTTATTTTAGAAAACCAGAAATAAAATATAATAAATATAATAAAGTCAATGACCTTCAGATTAGAAACCTGTAAAATGAGGCCTAGCAGAGGAACGTATTCTGTTATAATATTATAAAAAAGAGTAAAGATAATACTGTGTATCCAAAGTAAGAGGAAATGTACTACAATGATTAATAGGCATCAGATCACACACACACACACACACACACACACACCCCAAAACAAGGATTTAGGAAAAAGCAAAACTGCAGGCTGGGTTTTTGTTGTAGCTTTGGCATCCTTGAATATGCAAAAATGACTTCATTGCTCCATGACTGTCTTTCCATCCCATTACCAACTGTACCAACTGGTTTATTCTCTGCTCTAATATCTTTTCTTTTCAGTTTTATAGCAGTACATATATTTTCTGATTTTTTTTTCAAAACTTAATTGAAAGATAGTACATTATGCCTCTCTAGCCTTTATCAATATTATGACTTTTTGGCTTTTGAATATATTGGTAAGGACTCTTTATGTTTTCTATATTCAAATTATTAAGAGAATCATATTACTATTTCCTTTTACCCTTATTTTATTATTTCAATCCATAAAAGAAGCAACAATCAGTTTGGGACCAGGTATTAACATTGTATTAACATTGTTTAAGTTCATGGTGGCTGGGGTATTGGTTATTTTTGGCATAGCTATTGGGGAATACAATTTTGGACTCCAGGATGCATAACATTTAACAAATACTTGATTGGGATATTGCTATTTTGCTTCCATACTGATAATAGTGTCTCTTAAAGAAGATACATGAATATCTGGATCAAAATATTTTGTTGTTCTTGTAAAAGATACACATTACTGGATTCCACCCTGGATCTGTTTGATTTGGGTTGCTGTGATTAGAATTGTGAAACATGCATTTCGAATATTTTTCCAAGAATATCTAAATACCATAATTGAGAAACTCACCAAAATGCAAGTCTAGACCTTCTTGAGTGTCATGTATTTCATCTATTCTTCTATGTATTCCAAAGTTTATCCCAATAAGAGACTGTGTGTGAGTTGGGGGTAAAACTGTATGCTTGCTACTACAGACTCTCTAAGGCTTGAAATATAGATACAAATTCTCGATTGATTTCAAAATACTAGTTTTTCTTTCTCGGAAAACTAGATTTTAAAATATTGTATTTGCAGCAAAAATAAACATTTCTGCTACTTTTTAGAAAATCCGTATCTGAGATTCATGCACAGAGATTTGGTCTGCAGTTTGGACATTTTCTCAAGCAGCCCAAGAAAAAGCACTGTTTTATATTCATCTTGTCCTCAAAGTGCTGATAAAGTAGACTTTCATTCAAACTTGCTTCTAAAAGGCAGACCCTGGCCTGGACACAGATGTGTTTATTTTATGGTACCTAGAATCAGTGAAGACTGATATGTTCCTGTAAGCTTAGCCTTAAAGTGAAAAAGAGAAAACTATACTGAAATAGTCACCTTCAGCACCTCCAAATTTAATAACGGAGGAAAGAGTGTCAATAGCTGTGAGATCCTCGTCATTCTACTGATCAGAAAAATCACTCCTTGCAATAGTGAAAGGAGAGCGAGAAATAGTTTTCCCAATAATCCCCAAAGGGAAGAAGTTTCCATGATAACAACTCAAACAATTTGAGAAGAAAGTTATCCAGAGCCCAACTCTCCAAGATGTCTACTTGGATGACATACTTCCTTTAAACTTCCTTTCACTTAACCATAGTTAAATAGTATTTTTTGACCATGTAAAATAATGTACAAGAAAGGACCCTTATTTATTATAAAGGTGTTATTGAATATATTGTTCACTGTATTTCATCATCTTCTATTAACACACAGAGAGAAAAGTTCACGCTGATCTTAGTTCTAGAAATAGCTATATTTCTTCTAAGCAGCTTCTAACTCAATTATTTGTTTAAAGTGTAATTCAATTATTTGTTTAAAGTGTAACTCACTTCCTCGAAACACAGTTTTTTTTTTGTTTGTTTTTTTTGAGATGAAATCTCACTCTGTCACCCAGGCTGTGGTGCAGTGGTGCAATCTCGGCTCACTGCAACTTCCACCTCCGGGGTTCAGGTGATTCTCCTCCCTCAACCTCCTGAGTAGCTGGGATTACAGGTTCCCACCACCACGCCCGTCTGATTTTTGTGTTTTTAGTAGAGAGAGTGTTTCACCATGGTGGCCAGGCTGATCTTGAACTCCTGACCTCAGATGATGCACCCGCCTGGGCTTCCCAACGTGCTGGGATTATAGGTATAAACCACCGTGGCCGGCCCCTCTTCCTGTTTCTTAATCTTGGAGAATGGTGTAAGCAACAAAAAATGTGGTATTATTTTTCTTTGCTTCCTTTTCATCTGCCATGTTCCATGTACAATCTATCACTATACTTTATAAATTCCACTTCTTTAATACCTTTCTATACCCACTATGACTACCTTAGTTGTCTGGATTACTACAACAGCATCCCAATGTAGGTCATTGCATCCTATTTTGTTGGATGCACTCCAGGCTGCATGTTTTGAATAATTTATCATAATATTTGGATAGTAGATTGAAATTGGGTATATATATATATTTGTCTCACAGATTGGACCACAAACTCTGAGAAAGTAGGTTCTGTCTCAAGAACAATATGATTAACATAATTATTTTTCTGTCTGCATGTTAGACATTTGCAAACTCATTGTAATTTTTATGTCAATTCTGATAGTGGTAGAAAACCTCAATGATTATTTCAAGTCATAGCATCTCCATGGATATATTCCATTTTGTATATTTTGGATCTTAGCTCTAATTTTCTCATGTACTCAATTATTCCTCTTGTAGGTATTTTAAGTACAAATCACTTTTGGAATTAGGCAAGATAGAAACAAATTAAATAATATAAAGTAATTCAATAGAGAAACCTGGACTGGCAGACAACTTGCGATGTCCTTGGGGACAATCAGTTTCCTGTAAATTACATTTGAAGAAATATTAATTTTGCTCAGTGCATGTCTGTGAGGTTTTGTGTCTTTTTATACCTGTAACCTCAGACATAGTATGCTTCAGTCCACCTCCACTATGAATACTAAAGTATTAATACGTCTACCTATAGAATGCTATTTTATCTCGTGCTTCACATACTCTATGGATGTGGCCTTTTAAATAGTATTAGTAAATGTCATAACTGTCTTTGACCTCATCCTCTTTAAGAGACATTTATTAAAGTACTGCTGAGAGGCATAATATTAAAAACAATATTAGAAAAAACTACTGCAGATCAGCTTACAGAATCTTAAAAATATGTGAAGTTTTTCCAATTCTATTACCCACTGAATTATCTGGAGATATTTCTGAGGCTGCTGTGAGAGGGAAGGAGCAGACGATTGGTTGGATGGATATTTCCCACCATTCTTGTGTTTCTGCTTCAGCCATAGCACCCTGCTCTGGGGATTTGTGGATGGCAGACCTATATAATTGTTAGCAGAATTTCCGTCTAATCAAGTATTTCTTCCACTCTGCTTCCCAACAGAAATGTCATTGACTATAGCGTTTATTATTTTCATCTCTTTCCCCAAGCCCTTATTCAAAGTATGCTAGTGTTTTAGTTATCATGATTAGGCCTCAGTTTTTATCTAGATTTTAGCAGAATTAATCACTCTATTCAAAGATAGGTTAGTCATCTCCCTGCAGAAGAGCCAGAACCTCAATATATAGTAATTATTTTTGAAAGTTACAGATTATTCCTGTTTCACCAGTTTATACATGCTGATTGTAATTGGATTAGATTAAAACAAAGTTACAGAGAGGGAACATTACATACATAAGTATTTGAAAAAGAAAACATGAAAATGAAAATTTTTAATAGTCAACTCTAATTTAATCTGTGTAGCAGATCAATCTGGAACCGAGAGAAGTATAAATTGTACCCAAGTACTTCTGATTCACTTAATCAGGAAAACTTTAAGAAGCAAATATCTCAGTATAAACTGCACTAGAGGACAGTCGTTATCAAACAGCTGGCACAATATCTAAAAAGAGTTATTAATAAGATTTTTTATATCTACATTTTAAAACAAAGGCACTTAATCTTACTCTGCATGTTCACTGCTACTCCATTAACTAATTTAGAAGATAAAATGTAAGAACCAGTGTTTCCTAGATGAAGCAGAACACTTCCAGAATGATGGAAAATATTCCAGTTCACTGAGTATAAAATTAGATTGCTGAATGACTGTGGCTGGATCAGATTCTGAGGTCATGATGACTCTTCCTTATGCTAAGCAGATGAAATGTCAGAATAAAATCATAGCCTGGCTTTAGTTATGAATCTTAAATTAGGTGAGATAAAAAAACCTTTTGAAGTGTCATGTAGTATGATTTAAGTTTGTAGCTCCTTATTCTTATCCAGGGTACTGGAAATCTTATTATATACCATGAAGACAAGTTGCTAGCTAAGCTGACTTTAAATGAGCTTGTATTCACCCTTTGGGACCAGTGAAGTATCTTCCAAATACAGTTAGTTTACAATCATAAACTTGCTACTGGATTCATACCTTGTTTTACTTTCATTGTTAATATTGTCATTGGTAGGCAGGAAACCACACAAAGCCCAATACATCATTTTGCACATAATTAAACAATTTATTTCCTCTCCTCTATTTCACTCAATGGTAAAACACATTTAATTTTTAAGAAGGAATTCAAGGATTGATGAGGAGTGAATTCAAATTTGCTAAGTATTTAGTAGATTTAAAATAAAAATTTTAAACTGTGTTATCTTTGTATTTTTGATACTTGATTGTATCGTATTCTAACTCCCTAATTTCAGAAATGCTGACTTGGAAGGGGTTCAATGTGTCAACATTAGTACACTCTGTTTACATTTAGGCACTCTATATAAGGCAAGAGTCCATAAATTTTTACTCAAGGTTACCACCATTACATCCTTAGCATATTTGAATTATTACTATTATTATTATCATAGATTCTTTGGTATGCTATTTCCTAGATTACAGCCCAGTAACATCAAGTGTTGTTCAATAAAACTTGGAATATTGGTACTTTTAGTAATATGGAACTTGGATCTATTTTCCCTTTTCCATGTCAAAATTTTGAGATGGATATTTCCTGCAGGACTAATAACTTCAGAACTCAAATTATGCACAGCACCTTTTGCATTTTTCTCTTCTATAAACTGCTAGAATATAAAAACCAGGAGTCTTCACTCACATAACTTTATATGTTATGTTCATCATTATCTCATTTCCCTGTCTCTGTCTCCCTCTCATAATATTCTATCCTTTTAAGCTGATGGAAACATATATATTTCAACATATAAATACACATACACAGACATGTACACGTGCACACACATAAGCATTTTCTTTATAATCATTAACAAAACTTGCACCAAAATCGTGAGGCTCTGCTACTGCCCAATTCTGAGTAATGAATTTATTTCATCACTCTTGGGTTCTATTTATACTGTTAACTTTGTATTATATAGAGAGAGGTCAAGTCTGTTCTGGTCTTTGAATTAATTTTCAAGGTAATAGAATATTAAGCATGATCTCCAACTTCACTTTTACACATCCAATTTTCCAACCCCCTCATATCTGACTAATTAATTTTAACCATTTTCTCCTATAGAAATTTAAATGTGTCTTTAGGTATTCCCTTCATGCCAATACTTTAAATTGATTGCTTCTGTCATTTTTTAAGGAACCTGATTAATGCTTCCATGTGACATCTTTTGAAGGTCTTTCCAGAGTTTTAATGGATACCTTGATTCCAGTCAAATGTGATCCAACATTCTATCTTAGGCTTAAGAAAGATTGATGATATTTGATTATAGTATTCTGTGGGACCAAATTCTTGAAGGAATATAAAACTAGAATACTTAAGAGCATAGTAACTGCTTTAAAATAACTTCGGTTTATGTTAGATGTGAAAAGAAGTAGAAAATAAAAATCAATAACTGTTATTAATGTTAATGTTTGTGTCTTTTCAAAAGTCATACATTAAAATTCAGTGACTAATGTGATGGCATTATGGGGACAGATTAGTGCCCTTATAGAAGAGGCCCCAGAGAGCTGTCTTGCCAGTTCTTCCATGTGTGTACGCGGTGAGAGGGTGCCATCTATGAACCAAGAAGAAGGCCCTCAGCAGACTCCAAATTTGCCAGTGCCTTGATTGTGGACTTCTCAACCTCCAGAACTGTAAGAAATAAATTTCTGTTGTTTATAATCCACCCAGATTATGGTATTTAGCTATAGCAACCTTACTGAACTGAGACAATAACTCTAAGAAAATTACCTTTATTTTCTAGGCCATTAGTTTCTACAACCTGATTGTAAAAAAAAAAAAAAAAAAAAAAAAAAAAATTACCAAGGTTAGTTCTTAATAATAATGGTGTCTGGATCACAACATTTCTGAAACAGAATCTCTAGGGGTCTATTTTCTAAGAAGATTTCTAGATGGTACTTACCTAACTATTTTTTTTTTAAGGTGACGAGGTATCACTGGTTAAGAATTTTATACTTAAAAGCATTTAGTCACACTTCAGGATTTATTTATTACATGTAAAGAGCTTGGAAATAATTACACCATCCTTACAACAGTAAAAGCTGGAAGAACTGAAAACCAATAATTTCTAGGTCCTGTCAGAGAACTGAAGTTACAGAACCCCAAATCTGCAGAGAGAATGCATACAGAGAGATAGCAATGAAGAATGGCTTACTTGGAATAGGTGGCCCTGGGGCTATAACTTATTATTTAAAGGGTAATTTTGATGAATTGTTGAGTCTGGACTTTTGATGAACTGTCGAGCCTGAGAGTGAGAAAGACCTCAGAACCACAGCATGGGCACTGCAAGATTTTCATGGATATTACCTCCAAGAATACCACCGGTTTCTCACAGTGAAGATCCAACGACGACCTCATGGCTCTGTTAGGGAGAGAAGAGTAATCATTATGCAATATTCCCAGAACCTTGATCATAATAAAGGCAAGGTCCCCAGGGGAAAGGACTTCAACAGAACACAGTTCTAAATCTAATACTAGTTTTATTTCAACTAAGAAGGAAGAAAGATAAAACAACATTCTGGAACTCTGTGGCTGGAAAAAGAAGTAGACAGCAGAAGAAAATAAAAAGTTAAATAAACCATTGGAGAAACACTTGTGAAAGTCACAACTCTGAAAGGCAGGTCACTAAAATAATCAGATTTAATTAGAAGATTAGAGAATGTTCACCCTCCACAAACATTACTAACATACAGGAATGAAAAACAAAGAGAAAAAATAATAAAAATAAAGTAGAAAAGAATATACAAGACCTTTGAGATTATTTCACAAGTGTAAAAATGTGTAATTAGAATAAGAGAAGATAAATAGAAAGGAACTGAGGAAATATTTGAAATTATAACAACTGAGGGAGAGACCAAAACACAGATTCAAGAAACTAGACAAATCCAAACAGAAGAACTACTGAGAAAAAACGAGCTGCAGCTACACATTTTATATTTAAACTGCAGAAAACCAAAGACAAAGAGAAATCTTAAAACAAGCCAGAGGGAAAGAATGTCACCTTACCTACTGATGAACAAATACGAGAATTACAGTAGATGAGTCATCAGAAACCATGGAAGAGAGAATAGAGTGGTGAAAAATATTTAAATATACTGTAAGTATATTTAGAGTATTTTTTAAAAATTTACATCCATTAAAATTATCCTTCAAATGTAAAAAAAGACATAATTTTTTATGTATTGAGTGTTTGTTTTCAACCAAATCTTCCCTGCAAAAAAATTTAGTAGATATTCTACAGGCAGAAAGAAAGGAATGTAAGCCACAAACTTGGATCAAGCTGAAAGAAAGATCAATTATATTTATTGATCTTAAAAGTAACTGCTTTCTTAAAGTAATAATATTAACAACATTTTGGGAATTATATGGATAAGTAAAATGAATAAAATTGATATAGTTTGGATCTTTGTCCCCTCCAACTCTCATGTTGAAATGTTATTTCCACTGTTGGAAGTGGGGCCTGGTGGAAGGTGTTTGGGTCATGGGGGCAGGTCTCTTATGAATGACTTGGTACCCTCTTCATGGCGATGAGTGAATTGTTACTCCGTGAGTTCATGCAGGATTTGGTTGTTTAAAAGTTTGTTGCACCTCCTCCCCTCTCTCTTGATCTCTTTCTTACCATGTGAAGCACCTGCTCCCTCTTTACTTTCTACCATGAGTGAGGTCCTGAGGTCCTCTCAAAGGCAGATGCTGTTGCCATGCTTCTTGTAGAGCCCATAGAACTATGAACCAATTAAACTTCTTTTCTTTTGTAAATTACCCAGTCTCAGGTATTCCTCTATGGCAATGGAAGACTAATAGAAACAGCAATGTTAGAAGGAACAAGAGGAAACAATTGAGAATTACCTGTTACAGTGTATCTGTGCTGCGTTTAAAATGATATGTGATTTGAAGACAGATTTTGAATGTGCATCAGAACTCTAGAGCAACAAATAATTTTTGAAAGGCAAAATAACTGATGTGCTTAGAGAGATCTTATAAAATGTTAAATTAAAAAAATAAAACAAACAGAAAAGGCAGACAAGGAGAAGGAAAAGGGAAAAAAACAAATGTGACCAATGGACAATAAATACTGTATATATTAATCCAACTATAATAATCACTCTAAATGTTAGTGATCTAAATACACCAATTAAAAGATAGATTACTAGAGTTGATTAAAAAAATCAAGATCCAATATATATTTCCTGAAACTAACTCGCTTTAGATTCAAGCACACAGATATGTGGGTAACAAAGGGATAGAGAAAGATACACCATGTTAATACTAGTCAAAATAAAGCTGGTTCAGCTATATTTTTCTCAGTCAAAGCAGACTTATGAACAAGAAAGATTACTGAGCATTTCATAATGATAAATGGTTTAATCACTTAAGAAGATGAACATTTTAAATGTATATGAACCAAATAAAAGAGTGTCAAGGCACATGAGGAAGAAATGATAGAATTACAAGGAAAATACATAAATTTATTATTTGAGTTGGAGGCACTGATAACACTTATTCAGTAACTGATGGATCAAGCAGAAAGAAAATCAGTAGGATATAGTTGACTTTAACAGCACTCTAAGTACAGTTGATATAATTGACATTTATAGACTGCTCCATCCAACAAACGTTCCAGTGCCCTGATTCTGCAGGAGTTCCCAACCTGCAAAACTGTGAAAAATAAATTTTTCCATTGTTTATAAACTACGTACTCTGTGATATGTTGTTACAGCAGCCAAAATAGACCAAGACAGGAATTGGTACCAGATGTGGGGTGTTGCTAAAACAAATACCTAAAAAATGTGGAAGTGACTTCGGAACTGGGTAATGTGTAGAGGCTGGAAGACTTTGGGAATGCATGCTCAAAACAACTGCATTCTGATAAAGGCTCAGAAGAAAATGACAGCCATAGACAGAGTCTTAATCTTCTTAGAGATGACTTAAGTGGTCATGATCAGATAGATGTTGGTAGAAATAACAGTAAAAGCCGTTCTTAGGAGGTTTAGGATGGAAATGAGGCATATCTTATTGCAAACCAGAAGAAAGGCCATCTTTGCTATAAAATAGCAAAGAACTTGGCTGAATTGGGTCTATGACCCACTTCTTGCCTTGTGGAAGGCAGAACTTGTGAGTGAGAAGCTAAGATATTTTGCAGAAGTATCTAAGAGAAGTGTTGAGGGTGATACATAGCTTCTCTCCTTGAAATAAAACCTTTCTTCTACTTGAAATAAGACCAAGAAATAAACAAATTAAAGACAAAATTTACTGATGAACAAATACGAGAATTACAGTAGATGAGTCATCAGAAACCATGGAAGAAAGAATAGAGTGGTGAAAAATATTTAAATATACTGTAAGTATATTTAGAGTATTTTTTAAAAATTTACATCCATTAAAATTATCCTTCAAATATAAAAAAAGACGTAATTTGTTATGTATTGAGTGTTCATTTTCAACCAAATCTTCCCAGCAAAAAAATTTAGTAGATATTCTACAAGCAGAAAGAAAGGAATGTAAGCAGAAACTAAAAGAGGAAAGCAGAACTAAAAGATTTGGAAAATTCTCAGCCTGGCCATGTAAATAGTAAAAATCCTAATTCTGGTAAAAAGAAAAAAAGAAAAATGCCAAGGGTGTGCATAAGTGAAAATTTGATAGGGAGATTATTATGGATAGAAGAAAGCTAGATATTGTTCATCAGAACAATGGAAGAATGACCCTGAAGGCATTTTAGAAATATTTGAGGCTGCCACTACCATCGTGGGCCCAGAATGCCAGGGCCTTGATAGGAGAGATTCCAGGGGAGGGGCCTAGGGCACCCTTTGGATGTTGAGGCTTGCAGCCCAGTTCGGCTTCAAGTATCTGTCCTTCACATTTCAGCACAGTGCTCCCTGGCCACCTCAGCTGTAGCTCAAATGCATCCAGGTGCAGGTCAGACCACCACACCAGAGGTACAATCTCTAATCCTTGCAGCATCCACATAGTGCTAACTCTGAGGGTGTATAGAGCAACCAAGCTGTGGAAGCATGGTTGCCTCCACCTCGATTTTAAAGGATGCATAGGAGAACGCACATGGGTTGGGGCACTGTAGAGAGAATCTTCACTACGACAATGCTCAATAGAACCATGGGGTTGAGGCAACCCCCAAAACCCCAGGACTGCAGAGCCACCAGTGTGCATTGCCAGACTGGGAGAGCCGTAGGCACTGGACTCCAACTTGTTAGCTGCTATATGAGTTGCATGCAGCAAAGCCATGGACACAGGGCTTCCCAGGGCTTTGAGACCCGAACTCTCACCCCAGTATGTTCAGAAAGCAGGACATCAAGTCAGAGGAGATTTTCAATCCTCAAGATTTAATGTTTACTTTGTTGGGTTTTGAACTTACTTGTGGCCTGTTACCCATTTCTTTTTGCTTATTTTGGAATATAAATGTCTATCCTATGCCTGGGCCACCATTGTATTTTGGAAACAAGAACTTGTTTGATTTTACACATTCATAGCTTGAGAGAAATTTGCTTAATATAAATTGTAGCTTTAGTCTCATCCATACCTGATTTAGATGAGATGCTGGACTTTTGAGTTCATGCTGGAGCAAATGAAGACTTTGGGGGTTATTGAGAGGGAATAAATGTTTTGTATGTGAGAAGGATACAAATTTTGGGGAGCCAAAGGAGAAATGCTATGGTTTTATTGTTTGTGTCCCCTTCGAAACTGAAATCCCAATGCAGCATTATTGAAGAAGTGAGGCCTTGCAGGCAATTGAGCCATGGATGTTCTGCCCACATGAATGGAATTGGCAGCCTTACAGAAAAGGCTGAATGGAAGCTAGCTAGGCCCTTCTTGCCCTTCTGCTTTTCACCATGTGAGGACACAGCCTTTAAGGCACCATCTTAAAGGGGAGTGCAGCTCTCACCAGGCACTGAACCTGCTGTGTCTTGATCTTGGACTTCTCAGCTTCCAGAACTGCAAGATAGAAATTTCTGTTATTTATCATATAGGGCAGTTTAGTGTTTTCCCTGAATTTTTGATCATTTGAGTTTATAAAAGAAACAGAATAGATTAACAGGTAAAAAGCATACACAGTTTTTAATGTGCATACATGTGCATAGAAGCCATACAAAATATGAAAACTCAGAGAAAGGGCCAGATGATTGATGTTTTTATACTGTCTTGAGGTTACAGAAAGAATAGGAGCTTGGAGCAAGGCAAGACAAGTTATGAAAGGGAGCAAGAAAGAAAGGCAAAGAGCAAAGATGTCTTGTTATGCAGATAAAACCTCACAGGTAGAAACTCTCAGAAAGAATAGAGGTTAGCCTGTGGGGTAAGTTTCTCTGTTAGACCTTCAAAGGTGTCAGACTCTCAGTTAATCTTTCCTAGATCCAAGAAGGATCCTCAGAGAAAGCCAGTTTGCATCTGCTGTTTATCTCACTTTATTTCCTCTACAGATGCAAATCTCCCTTACGAAAGAGTAGCTTTTTAGGGCTGTTTTTGTGTTTGCAGTCCCTCTAAATAGCCATCTCAAAATATGTCAAAAATATATATTTTGGGGTGAAACATTTTTGGTTTCCTTCAATAAATTACCCAGTTTGAAGTATTTTACTATAGCAGCACAAAGGGACCAAGGAAATAGGTTTATTCTCCCAAAATATATACAACAGGGTCTTTATGTGGAAATATACATATCTTTGATTAAATGCATCAAAGATATAAATAAATGAAGAGATATTTTATGTTCATAGACTGGAGGCCTGGTGTCAGTTATTCCCAAGTTGATCTGTAGACTCAATGCAATACCAGCCAAAATACCTGCAAAATATATTATAGATATTGACAAATCAATTCTAAAATTTACATTGAAAAGCATGCATTCTAAAAAGCACTAGAAAAAGAGAAACAGTTCTTCCTAGAAGAACTTAGTTGCACAACTCACAGTAATTGATTCTACTGACCCTTAAGCGGCAGTATTCAGCATAGCATGGTATTGACAAAAGAATACTACTATCAAAATAACTCAGTGCTTTTCCTTTTAACGAAGAGTGCTGAAACAATTGGACATTCATTATGAACAACCAACCAAGCAAACAAACAAACAAAAAATCTAGACACAGACCTCACATCTCTCCTACTTAAATGTAAAATGCTGTATTTAATACTGTAAATATTCTAAAAGAAAATATAGGAGAAAATACAGGTGACCTTGGGTGATGAGTTTTTTAAAGGAACCATAAAGACAATCCATTAAAGAAGGAATAGATAAGTTGGATTTTATTAAAATTCAAAACTTTCACTCTTTGAAGGACACTTTCACAAGATACAAAATACAAGTCACAGACTGGGAGATGTATTTGAGAATCATGTATCTCATAGAGGAACTGTATCCAAAATATACAAAGCATCTTAATCTCAAAGTAAGAAAATGAACAACCCAATTTAAAAATGAGCAAAAGGTCTGAAAACGTTCTTCACAAGGAAGGTATACAAGTGGAAAATAAACATATGAAAAGTTCAAACCCTGTGATATTGTAAAATATATTTAGTTTTCAGCCCGATTTCCTTGCATATGATGCCTAAAATACTGAGAATCTCAAGTATAAGTTTACTGGTGGCTGACAGCTTCTAGGTAGCTTCAGGATAAGGGCTGGTCCCCAGTTTCTCCTCCCAATCTCCAGAGAGGGAAAAGGAGCTGAAGGTTAAGTTATCACCAATGCCCGATATTTTCATCAATCATAGCTACGTAATGATGCCTCCATAAAACCCCCAAGGGTAGAGTTTGGAGATCTTTGTAATAGCTGAATACATGGAGGTTTCTGTAGGATAGCATACCTGGGGAGGACATGTAAGCATTGTTACCTCTCCCATACTTTATCCTAAGTATTTCTTCAGCTATTTCATCTGTAAAATTCATTATAATAATCCAGTAAGCATAAGTAAGTGCTTCCCTAAGTTCTGTGAGCCACTCTAGTAAACTAACCAAACCCAAGGAGGGGTTTGTAGGATCCCCACTTTATAGCTAGTTTGTCAGAAGCACAGGTAAAACAACCTAGGACTTGTGGTTAGCTCTGTAAGTGGGGGCAGGCTTGAGGACTGAACTCGCACGTTGTGACATTTGACACTATCTCAAGGTAGATAGCATCAGAATTGAAATGAATTAGAAGAGACTCAGATGGTGTTCACTGCAGAATTGATTGTTTGCCTGTTGATGAGGAGAATTCCCCACACATGTGGTCACAGAAGCCTTCTGTGTTGATCGCTGTACTGTGAAAGCACAGGAAAAACAATTTGTGTTTTTTCTACAAACAATCCCATTCGTCACTAAGGAGTTGCAAAACAAAACAGCAAGGAAATGCCATTCCATACCTATTAAAATGGCTAAAACAATAAAAGCCTCTCGTTACCAATAGTGAGCAAGAATGTTGAACAACAAGAGTGATCCTTGCTGATGGACATGCAAAAAAGCACAGACATATTGGAAGGTGGTTTGACAGTTGTTTATAAAGCTAGGCATTGGGTTACCATGTGATCTTAGCAATTGAATGCCTATGTATTTACCAGACTGAATTAGAAATATAGGTCCCCACAAAAACCTTCACATGGATGTTAATAGCATCCTTGTTCACAATCACCAAACCTAGAAGCAACCAAGATATACTTCAGTAGGTGAACAGGTAACCAAACTGTAGAACAATCATACGATGAAATACTATTTACCAGTAAAAGAAAATAAGCTAGCTAGATATGCAGAAACATGAAAGAAACTTCAATGAATTTTGCTTAAAGAAATAAGACAGTCTGAAAAGGCTACATTGTGCAGGCTTTTGTTTATATGATGTCTTAGATCATTCAGTTTCCTATAATAAAATACTGTAAACTGGGTGGTTTATAAACAACTGAAATTTATTTTTCACGTTTAAGAGGCTGGCATGTTCAAGACCAAGTGCCAGCAGATTCAGTGTCTGCTGATGACCGACTTCCTGATTCATTGACAGCTGTCTCTTTTTGCATTGTCCTTATATGGTGGAAGAGGAATGGAATCTCTCTGTGGTCTCTTTTATAAGGCCACTAATCTCATTTATGAGGGTGGATGACCTAATCAGCTTCCAAAGGTCCCATCTTTTAATACCATCAACTTGGGGGCTAGTATTTCAACAATAGAATTTTAAGAAACATAAATATTCAGACCCAATCATATGACATAGTGAAAAAGCAAAAATAAACATGGCAAAAAAGATCACTGCTAGCCAGGGTTTGCAGGGAGAGAGAGTAAATATGTAAACCACACGAGATTGTTTAGGGCTATAAAACTGCTGTATATGATACTGTAATTGAGGATACACGGCACTATAATTTGTTGTAACCCATGCATTATATATATAGATTAGAGTGGACCTTAATGTATGAAAATGACAAGTGAATATTTATGTAGTTGGGAGATCCCAGGATAGAATGCAGACAATGAAAAAAGTCTATTATTGCGTATGTATAGAATAATCTTACCTAATGGAGTCAGGGGAAAATGGTGCTGATCTAAGTCACTTTGGAAATGAGTGAAGATAGTCAGATTAAAAGGTACAATATATAAGCATTACAGTCTAGTTAACAAAGTTGTTTCCAGTAAGACTATTGGCTAACAAGTCTGAAACCGCTAGATATGTATACTAGAATTGAAAAACGGACGGCGAATGAGAACAGTTTTCTCAATGTTAGAGTGGAAGGTTACAATGAACAGTAAGCCTGGGATGACCCATATGGTAAGTGATTTGACTTAGCGACGTCATTATGAGCTCATATCTAACTTAATGCAGGCACAGATCCATAAATAGAATATTAGTATTATTATTATTGCTGTTACTATTATCTTCAGGCGAAGTCTCACTCTGTCGCCCAGGCTGGAGTGCAGGGGCACGATCTCAGCTCACTGAAACCTCCGCCTTCTGGGTTCAAGCGATTTTCCCGCCTCAGCCTCCCTAGTAGCTGGGACTTCAGGCACGTGCCATCACGCCTGGTTAATCTGTTGTATTTTTAGTAGAGATGGGGCTTCACCATGTTAGCCAGGATGGTCTAGATCTCCTGACCTTGTGATCCGCTCGCCTCGGCCTCCCAAAGTGCTGGGATTACAGGCGTGAGCCACTGTACCCGTCCCAAATAGAGTACTATGTATAGATACATGCATGTACACAGGTTAGTGTATATATGTACATGTATCTTCTTGTCTGTAAGCTAAGAGCGTATACAAGTAATGACATCTCAGCACTAAAGCACTATGGTGACACGCACTGATTCAAGATCTTGAATCTTCGTTTCCAAGGGCATCTGCAATTAAACAATATTAAACAGGTCTCTTCGGAGAAACATTACTTTTAATAGCAAAAACCGCAATTACTTTTACAGCAACGTAATAGCTGGTTCTAGGACTAGGGCAGGAAGTATGCAAGATAGTCTTGGTATATCTTATAGTGACTGGATGTAATAAGGTACGAAAAAATGTACAGTTCTGGAAGTATGTTGAAGAGATGCCATAGTCAAATGTAAGAGATTTTATTGGCCAAAACTGAAAAATTCAATCAACAAAATAAAGTTGTATTGGATCAAAACTTAGAGTATAAGATAAATTTCCATGAGTCCATACTGATGTAAATAAATAAATAAATATAAATTTCCATGAGTCCATACTGATGTAAATAAATAAATACATAAATAAATAAATAAATGTGGACAAAAAACAAATCTCCCTTGCAGAAGAACTTAATATAGACAGTGTCCTAAAGGAGGTGAATCTTCACTTTGCTCTCCTGAAACGTGGTCTGTATATTGTGACTTTCTTCAGAAGAGCACAGGTATGAAAAAAAGAGAAAAATAGTACCTTGGAGAAACCTGAATTCTGCAAAACACCTGACCAGTATACCTAAAATTGTCAGGATCATCAAAAACTAGGTAAGTCTGAGAAAGTGTCACTGCCAAGAAGAGCCATAGGAGACACGCCAACAAAACAAATGTGATATTCTGGATGGAAACCAGGAACAGAAAAACAGCATAGGTAAAACTAAAAACATCTTAAGAAAGAATGAACTTTAGTTCATAAGAATGGATCAAGGCCGGGCGCGGTGGCTCAAGCCTGTAATCCCAGCACTTTGGGAGGCCGAGACAGGCGGATCACGAGGTCAGGAGATTGAGACCATCCTGGCTAACACGGTGAAACCCCGTCTCTACTAAAAAAATACAAAAAACTAGCCGGGCGTGTTGGCGGGGGCCTGTAGCCCCAGCTACTCGGGAGGCTGAGGCAGGAGAATGGCCTAAACCCGGGAAGCGGAGCTTGCAGTGAGCTGAGATCTGGCCACTGCACTCCAGCCTGGTCGACAGAGTGAGACTCCATCTCAAAAAAAAAAAAAAAAAAAAAAAAAAAAAAAAAAAAAAAAAGAATGGATCAATACTGTTTCATTAATTGTGATAAATGTATGATACTGGTTTAGGATGTTAGTAATATAGGAAACGGGATAGAGCATATGAAAACTATCTTCACTACACAACTTTTCTGGAAATCTAAATATTTTGAATTATTTTAAATAAAAAACTAACAAAAGTAGTTTGGAATTACGTAATTGTTCTACTTCTCAATTCAATGTTAAACTGATTTTTGATTAACAAATTTATTATTTTCAATTATCTTGAAATGTATAATTATTTTGAGTTTTCTCTCTACCATTTAGCTAGGGGTCCTTCTTTGAGACTTTACTGGTAGGTTTAGAGATGTTAAGCACCCCCATATTTATTTTGTTTATTAAAAATTACATCTAAATTTGAAATTCAATTTTTTTTTAAAAAGTGGGCATTCATAACTGAGAACTTGATTTATCTCAGAGATTGTCCTTAGAAATTACACTTTAATATCTTTCTTCTAGAGAAAACCAGACTGAAGATAGAATAAGTAAGGTACCTTGCCTGGATAACACAGCTAGTTAGTAGCAGAGCTTAGATTACAATAAAGATCTCTGAATTTACAGTTTTGTGTTTCTTTCACTTCATAACATTGCCAATTTTCTTTCTTTATTTTTGGTCCTGTTCCTCCAGTTATAGGTATAAATTAAGATAATTCTTCCAATCCTATTCTGGCATAACTGGAAATAAATTAGAATGAAATCTGAATAATCTAAATACATGTCATTCTAAAACATTTAAAGATACGGAATATTTCTTGAACTATAATGCCTTTTAAAATGTTTAGAAATTAAGTTTTTCTGACATCTCACACCTTTTTGAAAGGAAAATATGTATGCATTTCATTTTTATGGCATCTTCTTTTTATAGTAAATCATTGCGGTACAGGCTTGATATTTTTATCTGTGAAATATTATAGGCGATTTTAACCAAAAGATGGCCCATATGTAGCACCTGTACTGACCTAATCGACAGTTATGGCTCATTTGTAAGTTTTATAACCTAAGGGTTTAATATTTCACTGCAAGGACTCTAATATGCTTTGGCATAAAAAAAATCTATGGAGGAGTCAGATGACTTTCTATAGATTATTAAGTAAGTAACACTCGTTTAAAATAATACGCATTTCAGTACCAGGAGATTATATAAATGTTAGAGATCTCTTTTTTTAAAAAAGTGCTTAAATTGCTGTCATGTTTATCATTTTTGGTAAGAGTTCTGTTTTGTAAGAAGTTAAAAATTGCATACTGTAAATGGTTGTTTGAGCACATTTGCTTAAGAGAAAGAATATTGAGACCATTTAACCTCTATTGCCTCATCAGGGTCTCCATTTCTTTTAAATTACATTCATTATTATAGTAAGCATTTCATACAAAATATTCAATGGGTGACAAATTATTGCTTTTTTAATTAGCATAATATAACAAAGCATTTAATTTTGTATGTTGTTTTTCTAGTTACTTATACTGCCTCCAGCAATTTCATCAACACATTCTACCTTTTATTATTTATATCATGTACATAATGCTATTTATTAGAAATAGAACTTTTTTCAAGTATATTCACTTTAGGGCACGATTTAGAATACTCCTATTAGGGTAACGTCAAGCAACTCTCATGTTATTAAGTGGCCCTTCCTTTGTTTTTTTAATTTTTTTATTTTTTTTTATTTTTTTGAGGCAGAGTCTTGCTCTGTCACCCGGACTGGAGTGCAGTGGCCAGATCTCAGCTCACTGCAAGCTCCGCCTCCCGGGTTTACGCCATTCTCCTGCCTCAGCCTCCCGAGTAGCTGAGACTACAGGCGCCCGCCACCTCGCCCGGCTAGTTTTTGTATTTTTAGTAGAGAGGGGGGTTTCACCGTGTTAGTCAGGATGGTCTCGATCTCCTGACCTCGTGATCCGCCTGTCTCGGCCTCCCAAAGTGCTGGGATTACAGGCTTGAGCCACCGTGCCCAGCTTATTAAGTGGCCCTTCCTGACAAAACTTTAAAAAATATTTCTCTGCCTAACCACAGCACATTGACCTACTTGGCACTGTGGGTCACAAATTATTTTGTTGAAGCAATTGCTCCAAATTGATGCAGATTTGTTTTTCAGACAATCTTTATATTTTCTTTGAAACAGTATCTGCATCAGTGCATAGTCTGGGAATAATTCCATTTGATTTTTTAAAAATCCAAGGACATGCAAAAGATATGATGTTTTCTGAGAAATTAGAAGACAAATTTTGGAAGGAATTCTTTCTCAGTGAGGCAGGAAGACAGGGATGATGAAAGAGACTACAGGATAAGCAGTCTTACAGTTGCTGGTCTCGGTTGTCTAGAAGAAAGCAAAGAATATGGGAACTCACTTGTAAAGAAAATTGCTGTTACTTGGAACATGGCATTTATGGAAAGTTCCATCCTACAGTGGCAGACCACTCATTAATGATTCTCAAGTTCACATGAAACATTCACCATGACTGACCACATTCCAGGCCATAAAACGCAGCTTAATAAATTTTAAATAATATGAATTATACAAGGGATGTTCTCATAACACAATGAAATTAAATTAGAAGTCAATAACAGAAAAGTAGCTGGGAAATTCCCACATATTTCATGATTAAACAATCCTAATTAAAGGAGGCGATCTTGTCATTTTCATGAAACTGGAGGACATTATGAAATAAGCCTGACATAGAGATAAGCTAGACACAGAAAAATATTACATTATCTTGCTTATATGTGGAATCAAAAAGTCAAATGTATAGAGATAGAGAATAAGACATTTAAATACAGATTGTTACATGTAGAAATATATATAAATATTTGTATGCACCTGGGTAATCATAGGCAAGTACATTTTTTGCCCTGTGAGTCTAGAGAGCCTAGAAGCAGTGACCCTTGACATCAACAAGCATACATCACAGCCAGATTTGGGGTTTTGATACCATTCTGCAGTAAAGGGACCCAGATTTCTTTGGAGAAATGGCTAATTCTAGGATTGTGACAGGAAATACACAAAATTAACCTGGAATATCTTGTAGTGCCAGAAAATAAGAAAGTGCAATTTATTTTATTATTATTATTATGATTTTAGTTTACTTCTTAAAAAAAAAGTGAGATACATGTACAGAACGTGCAGGTTTGTTACACAGGTATACGTGTGCCATGGTGGTTTGCTGCACCTATTGACCCGTCCAGTAAGTTCCCTCCCCTACGTGTGCCATGGAGGTTTGCTGCACCTATTGACCCGTCCTGTAAGTTCCCTCCCCTCACCCTCCCACTTTCCAACAGGCCCTGGTGTGTGTTGTTCCCCTGTCTGTGTCCATGCATTCTCAATGTTCAACTCCCAGTTATGAGTGAGAACATGCAGTGTCTGGTTTTCTGCTCCTGTGTTAGTTTGCTGAGGATGATGGCTTCAAACTTCATTCATGTCCCCTGCAAAGGACATGATCTCATTCTTTTTTATGACTGCATAGTATTCCATGGTGTGTATCTGCCACATTTTCTTTATCTAGTCTATCATTGATGGGCATTTGGGCTTGTTCCATGTCTTTGCTATTGTAAATAGTGCTGCAGTAGACATATAAGTGCATGTGCCTTTATAGTAGAATGATTTATATTCCTTTGGGTATATACCCAGTAATGGGATTGCTAAAGCAAATGATATTTCTGGTTCTAGATCCTTGAGGATTCACCATACTGTCTTCCACAATGGTTGAATTTCACTTACATCTCACCAACTGTATAAAAGCATTTCTATTTCTCCACAGTCTTGCCAGCATCTGTTGTTTTCTGACATTTTAATAATTGCCATTCTGACTGGCATGAGATGGTATCTCATTTTGGTTTTGATTTGCATTTCTTTAATTCCAGTGATGTTAAGACCTAGAAGAAGACCTAGACAAAATCATTCAGGACATAGGCATGGACAAAGACTTCATGACAAAAATGCCAAAAGCAATTGCAACAAAAGCCAAAATTGACAAATGGGATCTAATTAAACTAAAGAGCTTCTGCACAGCAAAAGAAACTATCATCAGAGTGAACATGTCACCTACAGAATGGAAGAAAATTTTTGCAATCTACCCATCTGATAAAGGTCTAATATCCAGAATCTACAAGGAACTTAAACATATTTACAAGAAAAAAACAACCCCTTCAAAAAGTGGGCAAAGGAACAGACACTTCTCAAAAAAAGACATTTACGTGGCTAGCAAACATATGAAAAAAAGCTAAACATTGTTATTGCTGGTGGTCAAAGGGAAATAGGAGGCACCTGAAAGCCCCTCCAATGGCTGAAAGGCTCCCCCAATCTGAAACCATGTGAACCACAAAATAAATGTATTAGTATTGGATTATAAACTCAAGCTTTAAAGTAAGTATCTATGAGTCTATACTGATATAGATATCAGTGATTTTGATATAAATAAATCAGTGCTATCTATAGCTAAAGGTAAATAATACTATAATATTTCAATGTAAATTATTATAGCAATATAACATTATTTATATTTAGGTATAGATACCACTGATTTATAATATTGTATTATAAGTATAATATAGATATATCAGTGATTTATCTAGATCAGTATGGACTCATGAATATTTATACATTGAGATAATATGTATACTTGATATAGTTATCAGTGATTTAGATATAGACATCATTTATATAGATAAATCATGGATATTTACTTTATACCTTGAGTAAATGAAACAAGGAGAGTAAATGAATGAATCATTTATCTATATCAATGAGATGGAAGAGACACCCTCCTTTGCAGAACAATTTCAAATAATTTATATAAATGATCCATCTTCAAGTGGGTTACGGGGGCATAAATCTCTACTCCTTAGGTGTAGTCTGCACACAATGGCTTCCATACAGAAAGTATATTATGGAAAGTAGATTAAAAAAACTTTATAAGAGATAAACTTGACAAATACTACCTCAGCTAGATGATCATGGTCAATGTCAGCAGTAGATAAATCATGTTGTCAGTATGTACTCTTGATATGATGAGATGATAATGAACTTTGTTTCTGTAATCTTCCTCCCCCAAACCCATAACCCTATGCCAACCATGAGAAAACATGAAATACATTTCAATAGAGGGACTTACCTAGTAATCCTTCAAACATTTAAGGTAGCAAAAATAAGGAGAGTAAAAAGCTATCACAGCAAGGAGAAGGAGTCATGACAACTAAATGGAGTGTGTTATCCTATATGGGATCCTGAAGCAGAAAAGTAAATTAGATTAAAAAAAATAATATTGACTAAGGCACAGACCTTAGTTAATAATAATGTATCAGCATTGGTTCATTAACCATAAACAATCACTATACTAATATAAGAGGTCAATAATAGGGAAAACTTGGTGAGAAGGTACATGCAAATTTTATGGATAACTTTTTAAATTTTTCATTAAATCTAAAATAATTTAAAACTCAAGCCTGTTTAAAAAATATAATCTGAAGATATTCAGGTAGATATACAGAAATAGATAAGTGAAAAAGTGCCTTCCTTATACTCAAATTAGAAGTTAATAGACAAGGTCTAGGATTAGAAAGTTATGTGTATTGTGAATATTAAATTAAAGATATAAATGGAATGAAAGAATAAAAAATGCAAACCTCCCAAAATCTCAGATAAAATACATACACAAAATTATTACAGAAAAGCAGAGTAGATTTTAATATTTATAAATAGAATAAAAACAAAGCAGAGCATAACAATGATAGTAAGACCAAATATATCTGTTGTATCAATAAATACAACTGTAATCTCATAATTGCATTTTTAATGAGTAAAAGCTGCTTATTTCAATTTTATGGTTTTTAAAAAGTGATATAACTATAAAATGGTCTGAATAATTTGAAAATAAAATTAATGGCAAAAATACCAAAAAGATGAAGAACCTTGGCCACAATGTCAGACAGTTCTGAATTAAATTTAAATGGCATTAAATACCCAAAAGACAGATAGTTTATAATGATAAAATTTCAATCTACAATCAAATAGGCAACAATTTAGGCTATTCATATACCAAATAATAGCTTCAGTATTTATAAGGCAAGAATTTTATAAATTTTGGAGTATTAAAAAATCTTATTAATTGAATATTTCAATAACATCGTAACTAATATCTTATTTTTAGATAAACATCTTACTTATACTTTATCATATTTTGGTTATTTGTATTTCACTTTTGGATTGCAAATTCAACATATAGAATTATGAATTATATATATCCTGAAAACACGTATTTTCTTTTAGGTGCTAGGAATGCATATTCTCCAAAGGAAAAAACAAAAACAACAGAGAAAAACTCTCATGTTGCATCTCTTCAAAAAAACTTATTGTATTCCAAATATTTGCAGACAAATGTTGCATATGAAAAAGAATGATAAATATTTTGAAATCTCTTTTAAATTATATGTTAAATACAAAAACAAAGTGTAAAACTGCATGTTAAATTTGAGTGGAATAGATAAACTTTGAAGAAAATAAAAATTCCCAAACCGACCCCAGAGGAGATAGAAAAGTTTAAAGATACTTGTTTCACAGAAGAAATAAATATGACAATGATAGACTACTCATAAATGACTGGGTCTGAACATTTTAATTGATATTTTATGAATATAAAAGTATATAAATATAAAGAAAATATACAAGAAATGTCGTGCAGTCATAAAGCAGCTTAAGAAATAAAATATCAGTGGTAAAGACTCATAGAAAGTGTGGGAAAATGAGAGTGAAAGGTTTCAGACTCTGGTAAAATAGCAATACTCTCTGGCATTTCTATGACCATATATAAAGAAATCATAGACATATTTAGTTTTTGAGACCAAACTGGTGGAATATCCCAGCTTGGGAACATGTGTGATGGTGGCTTTACCTTGGTAATTTAAATGTATGAATGGCTCCCAGGGAAGAATGTGTTGTTGAGTTGGTCTTGAAGTACACGTGAAGTACCATAGGATGGAGGGCCTCATATGAGTGAGTTGAAAGTCAGTGAGATAGGAGATAATTAGTGGGAAGGTCATAGAGGCCAGAATGGCAAGCCCAACAATTAACTTGTAAATGTCAAGGAATTTGTTCACATCTTCTAAGTTGTCAAATGTATGAGTATAATGCATTTATAGCAATTCCTTACTCTCTTTCTAATGGCTGCAGGATTTACAGTAATATCCCCTTTTTCATTCCTGATATTAGTGATATGTCTTCTTTTTTCTTAGTCTTTCTAGAGTTTGTCAATTTTAGCAATATTTTGAAGAACAAGAATCTGTTTAGCTGATTTTCTATATTGTTTTATCTTTTTAATTACATTAATTTTGTTTTTTCATGTTTATTATTTCCTTTCTTCTGCTTGCTTTCTTTTTCTAGTATTTTGAGGTAGAAATTTAGGTTATTGATTTGAAACTTTTTCTTATTTAGTTTTTGTAAAATAAATTTTAATTTGGATATTTAAGATAAACAACATAATGTTATGATATATATATAATAAATGGTTACAATAGTAAAACAAATTAACATATTCATCACCTGAAATAGTTACCCATTTTTCCCCCATGGAAAGAACACCCATAATCTACTAATTTAGCAAAAGTCCTGAATACAATACACTATTATTAACTATAATTCTTGTGTTGTACATTAAGTCTTAAGACATACTCATCATAAATATGTTCTACTTTGAATTCTTCAAACTGCATCTCCACATCTGCTTCCTCCTAAACCTCCCCTGCTAACCACTGTTTTATTCTCTATCACTGTATACTCAATTTTTTAAAAAAATTATTTCACATGTTGGTGAGATCATGCAATACTTTTCTTTCTGTGTCTGGCTTATTTCATTTACTGTAATGTCCTCCAGTTTTATCCATGCAGTGGCAAATGATAGTATCTGCTTCTTTTTAAAGGCTAAATAATATTCCATTGTGTGTGTACATGTATATGTATACATATGTTTGTATATATAATATTTCATCATATATGTACATATATGAATATTATTTAGCCTTTAAAATGAAGGCATATATATCACAGTCTTATTCATTTATCTGTTGATGGACACTTAGGTTGTTTTCATACTTTGGCTATTGTGAATAATGTTGCAGTGAACATGGGAATATAAATGTCTTTACAAGGTGATGATTTCATTTCCCTTGTGTATATACCCAAAAGAGGAATTGCTGGCTCATTTCTAATGTAGTCATTTAGTGCTATAAATTTTCCTCTCAGAACTGCCTAAGCAGTGTCTCACAGATTTGGATGTGTTTCAGTTGAATTTTTATTCATTTATTTATTTAATAAAACTTTCTAGAGATTTCCTTTTTTAAAAATGCGTTGTTTAATTTCACCGTGTTTAGAAATTTTCTTCTTGACTTTTGATTATTGAGTCCTAGTTAAATTCTATTTTGATAAGAGAACATACTGTGTATGATTTCAATTACTTTTAATATAGTATTTTTTGTATAGGTATGAATACACAGAAACCAAAATAAAAAACACAGTATCAGTTATAATTGCTCCAAAAAAGTAAATATTTAAGTAGATACAACAAAATCTGTGCAGGGTCTAAGTGACTAAAATTACAAAATGCTGATGAAAGAAATCAAAGACATGAATATATGGTTCCAAAAAAAATAAATATTTAAGTAGATACAACAAAATCTGTGCAGGGTCTATGTGACTAAAAGTACAAGATGCTAATGAAAGAAATCAAAGACGTGAATAAATGGAGTAATGTAATCTTCGTGGATTCAAAGATTCGACATGATAAAGATATACCTTTTCGCCAAATTGGTCTTTAGGTTTAATGCAATTTCTATGTAAACCCCTGCAGTCTCTTTTCAATATACAGAGCTGCTTCTTCTAACACACATATAAAAAGGGCATAGACCCTAGAATAGACCAAACAATCACGACAAGGAAGAATAAAATGGAAGAAATTATTACATCTTAAATTAACTTTTACTATATAGCTACAGTCATCAAGATTATTGCCAGGGAGAAGACACATAGATCAATGGAACAGAAAATGGAACCAGAGTCCAGCGCAGTGGCTCACACCTGTAATCCCTGCACTTTGGGAGGCCCAAGCAGGCGGATCATGAGTTCAAGAGATCAAGATCATCCTGGCCAACATAGTGCAACCTAGTCTCTACTAAAAATACAAAAATTAGCTGAGCGTGGTGGCGCATACCTGAAGTCCCAGCTACTTGGGAGGCTAAGGCAGGAGAATTGCTTGAACCTGGGAAGTGGAGGTTTCAGTGAACCGAGATCACACCATTGCACTCCAGCCTGGGCAACAGAGCGAGACTCCATCTCAAAAAAAAAAAAAAAAAAAAAAAAGAAGAAGAAAATAGAACCAGAAATAGACCCACACCAATATGCCCAATTGATTATTGACAGAGGAGCAAATGTATTTCAATGGAGGAAGAATGTTCTTTCTAAAAATGGTGCTCAAGGAATTGGACATCAATAGGGAAAATGACAATAAAATAAAACGACCTGAATTTAAATTTCACACCTTATGCAAAAGTTAACTCAAATGGGATTACAGACTAAATGTAAAACATAAAGCTGTCAAATTAACAGGAATAAAATCTTTGTGATTTTATTCCCAAATAAAGATTTAGAGAAAATGTTATTTATAAATAAAGATTTAGAGAAAATCTTCAGGACTGAGGTCTAGAAAAAAGTCCTTGGACTTGAAACCAAAAGCATAATTCATAACAATTAAATTTATTAAATTAGACATATTCCAAATTTAAATGGCTTGCTTTGTGAAAGGCCATGTGAAGAAGACTAAAAGAAAAGATGCAGACTAAGAGAAAATATTTTCAAGCCTCATACCGGACAAAGTATTGGTAGCTAGGCTAGATAAAGAATTTTCAAAATACAACAAACCATAATTTAATTCAAAAATGAACAAAAATATTAGCAGAAGTTTCACCAAAGAAGATATGCAGATCCAAATAAATACATGAAAAGATGTTCGATATCATTATCCGTTAGGAAAATTCAAATTAAAATCAAAATAAGACATCACGTACACCTTTCGGAATGACTAAAATATAAAATAGTGGCAATGCCAAATGCTGGTGAGAATACAGAGAAACTGGCTCACTCATACATTTGTAGTGGGCATGAAGAGTAATGTAGCTACTCTGGAAAACTGTTTCATGGTTTCTATTAATAAACTAAACTAAACATAGCACTACTACATAACCCAGTAATTTCAGTTTTGGGCATTTATCCCAGATAAATGAAAACTTATGATCACATAACAGTCTGTACCTGAATGTTCATAAGAGGTTCACTTGCAACAATCAAAAGTTTAACCACCTCAGATTTCCTACAATGGATAAATGTGGCATATGCATATCATGGAACACTACTCAGCCTCAAAAAGGAACGAATTATTGATACACAAAACAACATGGGTGAATTTCCAGGAAATAATGATAAGTAAAAATTAAGAAAAAACATCCCCAAATGTATTACAGGCATACTTCATTTAATATCACCTTAGTTGTGTTTCACAGATATTGCACTTTTTACAATTTTGACGGTTTGTGGTAACCCTGCATTGAATAAGTCTATCAGTACCCTTTTTTCCAATTGCATTTGCTCACTTCCTGTCTGTATGTTACAGTTTGGTAATTCTCCCAATATTTCAGACTTTTTCGTTATTATATCTGTTACAGTGATCTGTGATTAGTGACCTTTGATGTTACTATTATAATTGTTTGGTGGTTCCATAAACTACACCAATATAAGATGTCAAACTTTACTGATAAATGTAGTGTGCATTCTGACTCCTTTGCCCATCAGCTGTTCTCCCATCTCTTTCCCTTTTCTCAGGCCTTCTTATCTTCTGAGACACAATAATGATATAATTAGACCAACTAATAACACCACAATGGCCTCTATGTGTTCAAATGAAAGGAAGAGTTGAACATCTCTCACTTGAAAACAGAAGCTAGAAATGATTAAACTTAATGAGGAAAGCTTGTTGGCAGCCAAGATAGGCCAAAAGCCCTACTTTTTGTGCTAAACAGTTAATATAAATACAAAGGAAATGTTCTTGAATGAGATTAGAAGTGCTATTCAAAAGTGAACAAATGTATGATAAGAAAGTGAAACAGCCTTACTGCTGATATGAAAGATTAGGTAGTCTAGATATATCAAACCTGCTACAATATCCCCTTAAGCCAAAACAATGCAAGTGCAAGGCTCTAACACTCTTTCATTCTGCAAAGACTGTGAGAGGAGAAGAAGCTTCAGAAGAAGAGTAGTAACTTCGAGAGGTTGGTTCATGAGGTTTAAGGAAAGAATTATCTCCGTAACATAAAAGTCCAAAGTGAAACAGCAAGTGTTGATGGAATAGCTGAAGCAACTTATTTAGAAGATATAGCCAAGATCATTAATGATGGTAGCTACATTAAACAACAGATTTCCCATGTAAATGAAACAGACTACTGTTGGAAGAATATAACATCCAGGACTATCATAGCTGGAGAGGAGAAGTCAATGCCTGGCTTTAAAGCTTCAAAGCACAGCTGAATCTCTTGTTAAGCGCTAACATAGTTGATGGCTTTAAGCTAAAGCCAATGCTCATACATGATTCTGAAAATCCCAAGGCCTTTAAGAATTATGCTAAATCTACTCTGCCTGTGCTCTATAAATGTAACAAAAAAGCCTAGAAGACAGCACATCTGTTTACAGCATGGGTTTACTGAATATGATAAGCTCACTGTTGAGACCTACTGCTCAGAAAAAAAGATTCTTTCTAAAATATTACTGCTCATTGACAATGTACCTGGTCACCCAAGAACTTTGATGATGATGTACAAGAATAATAATATTGTTTTCATGCCTGCTAAAGTATCTATTTTTCAGACCATGAATCAAGGAATAATTTCAACTTTCAAGTGTTATTATTTAAGAAACACATTTTGTATGACTATAGCTGCCATAAATAGTGACTCCTCTGATGGAACTTGGCAAAATTTTTTGGACAAGTTTTACCACATTAGATGTCATCAAGACCATTCATGATCCATGAAAGAAGGTTAACAAATCAAATTTAACAGGAATTTGGAAGAAGTTGATTTTAACTTTCATGGGTGACTTTGTGTGGTTCATGATTTCAGTGGAGGAAGCAACTACAGCTATCATGGAAATAGCAACAGAGGTGGAATTGGAAGTGGAGGTTGAACATGTGACTGAATTGCTGCAATATCACAATAAAACTTGAATAGATGAGGAGTTGTTTTTTATAGATGAGCAATGTGAGTGGTTCCTTGAGATGGAATCTACTCCTGGTGAAGGTGCTGTGAAGATTTTTGAAATGACAACAAACAGTTTAGAACATTACACTGGCTTATAATGATATATACATAGTTGATAAAACAGTGGCAAAGTTTGAGAATATTGACTCCAATTTTGAAAGAAGTTCTACTGTGAGTAAAAGGCTGGCAGGCAGAATCACATGCTAAAGAGAAATTTTCTTGAAAGGAAGCACCAATTGATAAAGCAAACTTCATTGCTGTCTTAAGAAATTGTTACTGCCACAAAAACCTTCGGTAAGCACCAACCTGATCAGTCAGCAACCATCAATATAAAGACAAAACTCTCCACTACCGAAGAGACTACAACTTGCTGAAGGCTCAGATAATGGTTAGCATTATGTAGCAATAAAATATTTTTAATTAAGGTGTATACATTGTTTTTTAGACATAATGCTATTACACATATAATAGAGTACAGTGTTATATAAATATAACTTTTATAGGCATTAAGAAATCAAGAATTTCATGTGACTTGGTTGATAATGATATCTGCTTTATTGTGTCTGAAACCAAACCCCACAATGTCTCTGAGATATGCCTGTACAACATGACTGTATTTTTATAACATTTTTGATATGACAGAATTTTAAAAATGGAGGACAGATTAGTGGTTACTGTGAATTAGAGACGGAAAATGTGGCAGGAGCAAGGTAGGTAACAGATAAAAGCAGAAGGAATGTTAATGTTAAAACTGTTCATTATTTTGACTGTAGCAGCGGACTCAGGTGAAAAGCTTGCATAGAACTTAATATATGTACACATACTCCAGTTGAAACTGGAGAAATCTGAAAAAGTAGATTTTATCAATATCTATATCCTGGTTGTCATATCACACTATAGTTTTCCAATTTACCATCAGGGAAACGGAGGAATTGTGCAAGATATTCTGTATATTATTACCTGCAATTGGCATGTAAAGGTACAATGACTCAACTAAAAAAAAAAAGAAAAACGTAGAAAAATGATATCCTGGTAAGGGAGGAGACCACCCCTCCTATCGTCTTATGCCCAGTTTCTGCCTCCAAAGAAAGAAGAAGTAAAAACTAAAAGGCAGAAATGAAATCCACAGGCATACAGCCTGGTGCCACACCCTGGGCCCAGTAGTTAAAGATCGACCCCTGACCTAATTGGTTCTGTTATCTGTAGATTACAGACATTGTATAGAAATGCACTGTGAAAATCCCTATCTTGTTTTGTTCCAATCTAATTACCGGTGCACACAGCCCCAAGTCACGTACCCCCTGCTTGCTCAATCAATCTCGACCCTCTCACATGTACCCCCTGAGAGTTGTGAGCCCTTAAAAGGGACAGGAATTGCTTACTCAGGGATCTGGGCTCTTGAGACAGAAGTCTTGCCCATGCCCCAGGCAATATAAACCCCTTCCTTCTTTATTTCGGTGTCGGAGGAGTTTTGTCTGCTGCTAGTCCTGCTACACTGGGACACAAGTTATGTAAAAAATATAACAACATAATCCCAGCACTTTGGGAGGCCGAGACGGGTGGATCACGAGGTCAGGAGATGGAGACCATCCTGGCTAATACGGTGAAACCCCATCTCTACTACAAAATACAAAAAACTAGCTGGGCGAGGTGGCAGGCGCCTGTAGTCCCAGTTACTCGGGAGGCTGAGGCAGGAGAATGGCATAAACCCGGGAGGCGGAGCTTGCAGTGAGCTGAGATCAGGCCACTGCACTCCAGCCTGGGTGACGGAGCCAGACTCCATCCCCCCCCCAAAAAAATATACATACATATATATATATATATATATATATATATATATATATATATATATATAGAACAACATGTCATGTTTTGGATAAGACAGCTAAATATTGTATAATTTAATTTTTCCTAAATTTCCACGTAAATTTCCTGTGATCCAATAAAGTACTAAAAATTATTTTTGGTTTCAGAAACATCGAAACAAAAATTTAAGTCAGTAAATAAACTTCAATGAAGGAAGAGAACTCACTAGGGCTCACTAAAGTTTATTATAAAATAGATTCTGAAATTACAATATGTTAAAAATGTTTTATTGGTGAACTGATTGATAGAATAGAAAGTCTAGAGAGAAATATACTCTTGAACTTAATGGATTTTATCAGCTGGAAAAAATTTATTCAATGAATGATGTTGGGAGAACAGGATTATCAGTGCAAAAAAGCAAAGTTGAGACCTCTTCTACTATTTTATCTACCTCAAATTTCTGAATTGATCTAAAATTAAGAATGATAAATTATAAAAGTTCCACAAAAATGGGATGATTTTCTAATAATGTTGGAATGAATAAACATGACACAATATTTAGGTATCATAAAAGTAAAACTAAGGTTAAATAAATTTAAAATACTTGCATGAATACAAAAATATGTAAACATAAATGACAAAGAGAGAAGTGGGAAAATATTTGCAATTCATATCACATAAATAGGGCTAGATTCTCTACTTGTTAGATAAATATGAAAAATGTGCCCGGGCCCGCTGGCTCATGTCAGTAATCCCAGCATTTTGGGAGGCTGAGACGGGTAGATCACAAGGTCAGGAAATCGAGACCATCCTGGCTAAAACGGGGAAACCCCGTCTCTACTAAAAATACAAAAAAAAAAATTAGCCGGGCGTAGTGGCGGGCGCCTGCAGTCCCAGGTACTCGGGAGGTTGAGGCAGGAGAAAGGCATGAACTCCGGAGGCGGAGCTTGCAATGAGCCGAGATCGTGCCACTGCTCTCCAACCTGGGAGACAGAGTGAGACTCCTTCTCAAAAAAAAAAAAAAAAAAATGCATATCATATATACATTAGCTCAATACAAATGCACAAAGAATATGAACAATTAAATTAAAAGTCAATTTTAATAGTTTCAAACATATAAAACTGGTCTCACTCATAATTTTAAAAATTATATTAAAATTATGTGATGCCATTTTTCATAGCTTGGTTAGGCACTAACCAAATTTAGATGTGAAAATCTTAGAGGAAGTGGAAAGATAGGCAATGTCTAACCTGATGTTTGGAGTTCAACTATAATGCAGTTAGAAATATTTGTCAAAATTAATATTTCACTTACCCTTTGATATAGCAATTGTGTTACTGGAAATAATAGATGAGATTTGACAATATCTAAATATGACACGGTCGTACATAGTTGTGTATATGTATGTCTACAACTGTTGTTAAAAAGAATAAACTGCACATATATTTATACATGAATTTCAAAATATAGTGCTAATTAAATAAATCAATGTACAGAATATTGTATATAGTGAACTCTTTTTGGCTATATTAACATATATATGTGCATAAATGTAATACATGTTATATGCTTATATGTGTCTCCAATATCTTGAAGAGTATCTTCAAAAGCACTGCTAAGAACTGCCAATAATAGTTGTCCCTGGGAGAAAAAGGAGAAGATGGGGCAGGGGTTTGGTAGGGTTTGTTTTTCCATATTGCATGTAGTGCCAATGGAAAAATAAATAAAGTGTAATTCAAATATAAAAAAGAATTATAAATATTAATTGCTATCATTTGTACTTATATATTATTTACTTTCAGATAAAGTATTAGCGCTTTACTTTGCTTGTCTCTTAGTAAATGCAAAATATATTATGTTCCTTAATTTATGTTCTATGAGAAATAATATCTTTGAACTACCTTTGACCTGCTTGTTCTTTTCCTATTTTCATACTAGCAGATTTAAAGAAATGTCACATGATTATGTAACTCTGAGTTTAGATGATTTCTTTTTGTTCTTTTTAAAATTCTCTATAAACATTTAGAAAATATAGCTAGAATTATGTCCAAAAGTAGCATTGTAATTTCCTGGACTCGTTTGCCTTTTGAACTTGCTTTCCAGAGAACATTCCTATTCATTATCATTAGTAAAAATCAATTTATTGAATTCATTTCTTTAACAAAATAATTTCCCTTTTTACCCTGTTTATATTTAGAAAATCTTTTCTCAAACGTGCCTCTCTCTCCACCCTTAAATAATGCCTTGGGTATCTTTAATTACTTTTTTGTCATATATGTATATATGTAACGTTGACTGCAAAGTTATTTTTTTAATCCTATTTTGATCCTTACCAGATTCAGAGGGAATGGTATCACATGCCATTTCTAAACAACTTCTGTATAACTTGTAAGTCATCTTGTTATGCCCAGACCGTTTATTCCCTGGAGAAGACCACCAGAGTCCAGAGTCAAAGCCAAGCAGCAAGGATCTTTATTACAGGTTCGAACCTGGAACTCTCACGCACACCCGTGAAACGAGCGGGGCGGGAGAGCTCCCCAACTGGGCTCAGGACAGTGTTATATAGTCTGGGGTAAATAGGCACAGAGTCATTATACAAATCAGATGTATGATTGGTCGATATTTGAACAAGGCGATTTGGCTGATTATGATTGGTTCCCGCCATTTCTGGTATTTCAGTTAATTTTGAAATTCTGATGACGTTTATCAGGGGCTTGCAGGGCAGGGGCAGGGCTTGTTTTCGCAAACCCGAGGCGGGAAAGCAGTCTTACACAAAGGCAGTTAATCATATTGGACAGGTTTTACAGGGCTTGTTTTGCAACATGGGTATACCTTACTTAAACGCGTCTTGTGACCTTGCCGTTCTTCAGAAAGAAAAACAGGAACTTACAAAATCTCTAGAATGTGCCGAGATAGGGACAAAAGGATTGTGAGAGCAGAACAAAGGTTTAGCAATGGGTGAGTACACACTTTTATGCCCTTTCAATCTAAAAGTTCAAGATTGTATGAAGATATCAGTTCAAAAGTAAGAAAACAATTTCTTTGTTCTATTTGAAGGTTTTCTGTTTCCCTTTATACCTGAAGGAAGATTTAGTTGTGTAGGGCGTAATTATCACCAATTCACATTTCTTTTAATGCAAGGAAATGCCAAAGGCATAAAATACTTGATAAAGTAGATTTTATGGAAATTATGATAAAGTGGACCTTGCTGAAATTAAAAATTTCTGTTCTGCAAAAGACAATGTTAAGAGAATGAGAAGACAAGCCTCAGAATAAGAAAAAACATTTAAAAGATATATATAATAAAGCAGTTTTATCCAAAGTATATAATACAAAGAGCTCTTGAAACTCAACATCAGGGAAGCAAACAACCAGAATAAAAAATGAGTTCTAGATACTAACAGCCACCTCATCAAAAACAATGGAAATTCAAATTAAAACCACAATGAGACACCACTACACACCTGTGAGAATAGCTAAACTCCAGAATACAGACAATGCCATATACTAATGAGGATTAGGAGCAACAGGAACTCTTATTCATGCTGGTGGGAATTCAGCAAGGTAAGTTTCTTTGGAAAACAGTATAGCAGTTTCTTACAAAACTAGAAATATTCTTACCATGCGACCAATTAATCATAGTTCTTGGCAACTACCCATAGGAGTTAACACAGGTCCTGTATGCATACAGGTCTTTGTGGGAGGCTTATGTCCATTCAAAAATCTGTACACACAGGTTTATAGCAGCATTATTCATAATTTGCCAAAATTTGGAAGCAACCCAGATTTCCTTCAGGAGGTGAATGAATAAATTGTAGTATATCCAGACAATGGAATATTATTCAGCACTAAAAATAAATAAGCTATCAAGATATGAAAAGAATCTTAAATGCATATTACCAAGTGAAATAAGCCAATCTGAAAATGTTACATACTGTATTATTTCAAATATATAACATTTTGGAAAAGGCAAAACTATGGAGTCAATAAAAAGACTGATGGTTGCCAGTGGTTGGGTGAATGAGGAGAGAGATGAATAGAGGGAGCACAGAGTATATTCAGGGCAGTGAGGATATACTGTATGGTACTATAATGGTGGATACATGTCATTCATTTTTCCAAACCCTTAAAATGTACAATGAGAATGAACCCTATGTATGATGAACTACAGGTAATTATGGTATGTCAACATAGTTTCATCAATTGCAACAAATGTATTACTCTGTTGGGGGATGTTAATACTGAGGGAGACTATGCATGTGTAAAAGTGAGGGTTGTATGGGACATCTCTGTATCTTCCCCTCAATTTTTCAGTAAACCCAAAACTGCTCCAAAAAACAAACTTATAAAAGTTCATTGGAGGCATTTTCAAAAAGCTGTTTGATCTTTTCTTCTCTTTTTCAAATGGGCTGTCACCCTCATTGTATTTACATTCCATCACTTCTATTGCCTTTTCTATGTATTTACCATAAAGTAAGTGATGTCTTGAATATTCTTTTTGACTTCATTGAAATACTAGCATGGTGGCTATTTGATGATTAGTTTATCTTTCTCATTAAGTGTAGTCTTTTCCTTTGTAATATAGTTCCTTTTTAAGTTAATAATTTCAATGATATTGGTTGGGGACATACAGTTATATTTATGTATAAATGTGAGTATTAAAATTTAATTTTTGAATTCTAATGTTCTTTCAAAGGCATCAATTGCTAGTCTTGAATTTTTGAAGGTATTATAATTAAGATAATGTGCAGAGCTTTATTCCAAAAAACATATTTTGGATATGGTCTAAAATATTGATTCTATAAGAAAATAAACTTAAGAAGAAAATAAATTTAAGGACCCTGTCAGAGTTGATGCAGTGTACTGTTTGCAGGCAGACCATTTTCATTTCCTTGGAAAGTAGTATAGACCTATTTTCCAATATCCCTTGTAGTTCAGTTAGAAGCCATACGACTTTCTGGATAATGGAATGTGAACTGCAGTGACATAAGCCAAATTCAGCCTTGAAATCTAAAATCATTTTACACAATGTTTTATCTATTTCTTCCTCTTGTAGGAACATTTCCCTCCCTGGATACATGTGTTTCAGATCAAAAAGTCATAGATGAGTGGCGTCTGTGTTTCTAAATCACGTTTTGAAGAACACCTACGCAACAGAGTCACCCGACCCCATTGGAATATACGATGTATGGGAAATCAACCTTATTGCATTAAACTACTCGGATTTTTGTGTGGTTGGTTAAATAGTATTAATAACCATAACTAAGGCAAGGAAAAAATAAACATCTATCTACTTTTCCTTGAACAATATAAATTATATATATATATATATATATGTGTGTGTGTATATATATATATTCTTAAATTTTAGAACATTAAGCACTTCTCCCAAGATGCCCTTTGCTGCCATCTCCTTGTGTTTTGAAAACTGTGTTTCAGAAGTGAAGAAATAATGGAGAAATAATTTATTTGTTAGAAGAATCATTTCAATATATCTTGGATTATTCCTACTCTCATGAGAAAAGTGGTATATCTGCACCAGTATGGCCAGTATTAGCATAAACACTGGACTTTCTGGGAGCAACTTGAAAGGTAGGTCAGAACTGAATATGTGACAGCACAACAAGACACGATGTGTTGAGGAAACTGCAGGAGTAAAAAAAGAAATATCAAATAGTTTAAAGTTTAAAGGAAGTATACTTTATGAACACGTAGGTCCTGGAAAGACAATTTAGATAGCAGATTTTAGCCATTTTATGCATAGCCTTGAATGTTTGAATATGGAGTCAAAATTAATAGGCAGTGGGAAACCAGTATGCCTTTGAATAAGTTAGTTGGTTGCACAATCAGAGTTGGACTTGGAAAAATCAATCTATCAATAAGATATAGAATTGTAGCAGGAGAGAGTAGAAACGTGTAGATAAGTGGAGGTGTTATTGAAACGGCTTATGAGTTAATAAGGGAGCTGGAAATTAAGGAATATTTTGGTGTAATATTATGGAGGTAAAATGCATAGTGTTGGGCAACTGAGTGGCTATGAAAGGCATTAAATGTAGGAAAGTCAAAGATTATTTGGTTTTTGAGTCTAAAATGGACAGAGATTAATGAATTTATCTTAAAAAGATTAGAAAGAAAATGACAAATTCATTTGTAAATAATGACTTCCATAAAGATGAATTAAAATGAAGTTTGAATTCAATATAAGAACAATTTTCCAATATTATTCATGCATCAAATATTTTTAAATGATGATTATTATGACAATAAAATACCTAAAATGTTTATGTACTATATTATTTGGACTATGTCATGTGAAATATATGAATCATAAGGTATATGAGATATTTTGATATAGGCATACAATGCATAATAATGACATCAAGTTAAATATAGTATCCATCACTGCAAGCATTTATCCTTTCTGTATGTTATAAACTGTCCAATTATATTGTTTTAGTTATTCTAAAATGTAAAGTAAATTTTTGTTGACTGTACTCACTCTTGTGCCATAAAATAGATATTATTCATTGTATCTAACTATAGTTTTGAATGCACTAGCCATCCTTACTTTCTTCCCACCTCCACTACCCTTCCCAGCCTCTGGCAATTATCATTCTACTCTCTATCTTCATGAGTTCAATTGTTTTAATTTTTTTAGCTCTCACAAATAAGGTAGAACATGCAAAATTTGTCTTTCTGGGCCTGGCTTATTTCACTTAAAATAATAACCTCCAGTTACATCCATGGTGTTGCAAATGACAAGATTTCATTCTTTTTTTATGGCTGGATAGTTCTTTATTGTGTGTATATACACATTTTCTTTATCAGTTCATTTGTTGATGGACCCTTAGCTTGATTCCGAATCTTGGCTATTGTGCTATTGCTAGTAGTGCTTCAGTAAACATGTGAATGCAGCTGTCTCTTCAACATGGTGATTTCCTTTCTTTACCTAACAATGAGATTGCTGAATCATATGGTAGCTCTATTTTTAATTTATTGAGGAACTTCCAAACGATTCTGCATAGTGGTTGTACTAATTTACATTTCCACCAATAATGTACAAGGGTTCCCTTTCCTCCACATCCTTGCCAGCATTCATTTCATTACTGCCTGTCTCTTGTATAAAGGTTATTTTAAATGGGGTGTGATATCAAAACTTTTGCAATGATGTTATACTTTTTTATATACATGTTTGCCATTTACATGTCTTCTTTTGAGAAATGTCTATTCAGATCCTTTGCCCATTCTAAAATAGGATTATTAGATTTCTTCCCTATTGAGTTGTTTGAGCTCTTTATACATTCTGGTTATTAATCCCATGTCAGATACATAGCTTTCAAATATCTTCTCCCATTCTGCGAATTGTTTCTTCATTGTGCTGATGGTTTCTTTTGCTGTGCAGAAGCTTTTTGACTTCATATGATCTTGTTTGTTACTTTTTGCGTTGATTGCCTGTGCTTATGGGGTATTACTCAAGAAATCGTTGCTCAGTCCAATGTCCTGGGGAATTAACCAATGTTTCCTTGTTGTAGTTTCATAGGTTGAGGTCTTAGATTTACATTCTTAATCCATTTTGATTTGGTATTTTTATACGGTGTGAGATAGCAGTCTTGTTTCATTCTTTTGTATATGGATATTCAGTTTTCACAGCACCATTTATTGAAGAGACTCTCTTTCCCTCAATGTATGTTTTTGCAACCTTTGTAGAAAGTAAGTTTACTGTAGATGTTTGGATTTATTTCTGGGTTCTGCATTCTGTTCTATTGATCTCTGTCTGTTTTTATGCCAGTATCATGCTGTTTTGGTTGCTTTATCTCTGGAATTATAATTTGAAGTCAAATAATGCAGTTTCTCATTTTGTTATTTTTGCTCAGGATGGCTTTGGCTATTACGGTCTTTTGTAGTTCTATATAAATTTTAGGATTTATTTTGCTTTTTCTGTGAAAAATATCATTGGTATCTTAATAAGGGTTGCATTGAATCTGTCGATTGCTTTAGGTAGTATGGACATTTTAACAATATTCATTCTTCCAACCCATAAACGTAGAATATCTTCCCATTTTTTGTGTCCTCTTCATTTTATTTCATCAGTATTTTATTGTTTCCATGGTAGAGATTTTTCACTTCTTTGATTAACTCCTAGATATTTAATTTTCTTCATAGGTATCGTAAATGGGATTACATTTTTAAGTTTTTTTTTTCAAATTGTTTGTTGTTGGCATATAGAAATTCTATTGATTGTTTAATGTTGATTTTATACCCTGTGACTTTCCTGAATTTATTGATCAGTTCTCATAGTTTTTTGGTGGAGTGTTATGGCTTTTCCAAATATAAGATTATGTAATCTGCAAACAATAATTTGACTTTTTTTTCTATCCAGTTTAGATGCCCTTTATTTCTTCCTCTTGGCTGGTTGCTCTAGCTAAGATTTTCAGGACTATGTTAAATAACAGTGGTGAGAATGGGCATCACTGTCTTTTTCAAGATCTTAGAGGAAAGGCTTTCAGTTTTTTTCTGTTCAGTATGGTACTAGCTGTGAGTCTGTCATATATGGCTTTCATTGTGTTAAGGTATATTCTTTCTAGTTTTTTTTGAAGGTTTTTAAAACTCATCAACTGATGTTGAATTTTATCAAATGCTTTTTTAGCATCAACTGGAATGATCATATGGTTTTTGATCTTAATTCTGTTGATATAATGTATGACATTGATTGAGCTGGCTGTGTTCAACCATCCTTGCATCCCTGGGATAAGACTCACTTGGTCATGTTGACTTATTCTTTTAAAGTGTTATTAAATTTGGTTTGTTAGTATTTATTGAGGATAGTCATCAGGGACCTTTGCCTGTAGTTTTCTGTTTTTCTGATGTGTCTTTATTTGGTTTGGTATTAGTGTAATACTGGCCTTGTAGAATGAGTTTGGGAGTATTCCCTCCTCCTCTGTTTTATTCAGAATAGTTTGAGTAGGATTGTTGGGGTTTTTCTTATTATTATTGTTTGGTAAAATACAGCAGTGACGCCATTGAGTCTTGAATTTTTCTTCGCTGGGAGGCTTTTTATTATGACTTTTATCTCATTATTTGTAAGTGATCTGTTCAGGTTTTGCTTTCTTCATGGCTCAGTCTTTCTAGGCTGTATGTGCTTAGGAATTTATTCACTTCTTGTAGGTTTTCCAATTTATTTGGGCATATGCTTGCTCATAGTAGCCTGTAATAATCTTTTGAATTTTTGCAGTACACAGTTGCAATGTCTCCTTTTTCATCTCTGATTTTATTTATTTGGGTGGTCGCTCTTTTTTTCTTAGTCGAGCTAAATTTCGTTAATTTTATTTATCTTTTCAAAAATCATTGTTTTGTTTCATTTACATTTTGTAAATTTTTCATTTCAATTCATGTATCCCTGCTCTGGCTTTTATTATTTCTTTTCCTCTAATTTGGGGTTTGGTTTGATCTTTCTTTTCTAGTTCTTGAATATAGATGATAAGGTTACTTATTTGAAGTTTTTCTATGTTTAATGTAGGTGCTTAGTGGTATAAACTTTGATTTTAGTATTGCCTTTGCTGTATGCCATAGGTTTTGGTATGTTGTGATTCCATTTTCATTTGTTTGAAGAATTTTAAAAATTTTCTTCTTAATTTCTTCATTGACCCACTGGTTTTCCAGGAGCATATTGTTTCATTTCCATACGTTTGACTAGTTTTCGAAATTCCTCTTACTATTGATTTCCAGTTTTATTCTTTAGTGGTAAGAGAAGACACTTGGTATAATTTAAATTTTTGAATGTTTTAAAAATTTTGAACGTTTTGTGGCCTAATATGTGGTCTATCCTTGAGAATAATCCATGTGCTGAGAAAAAAAAATGCGTATTCTTCAACCATTAGATAAAATATTCTGTAAATATCTATTAGGTCAATTTGATCTATAGTGTGATTAAGTCTGATGCTTATTTGTTGTTTTTCTGTCTGGAAGACCTGTCCAAAGCTGAAAGTGGGTGTTAAAGTCTCCAACTACTACTCTGTTGAGGTCTGTCTCTCTCTCTTCAGCTTTATTAATATTCGCTTTATATGTCTCGTTTCTCCAGTGTTGGGTGGATATATATTTACTGGTTTTCCAGTGTTGGGTGGATATATATTTACTATAGTCTTATTCTCTTGTTGAATTGATCTTTTTTATTATGTAATAAACTTTTTTGTCATTTCTAACAGTTTTTACCTTGAAATGTATTTTGTCTGATATATGTATAACTACTCCTGTTATTTTTTCATTTCCTCTTACATGGTGTCTCTTTTTCCATCCCTTTATTTTCAGTCTATTTGTGTCTATAGTTTAATTGTATTTCCTATAAATGACAGATTTAGGGTCTCGTTTTTAAATCTATTAAGCTACTCTATGTCTTTTGATTGGAAAGGTTAGTCCATTTACATTCAATGTTATTATTGATAAATAAGGAAGTACCCTTTACTCTTGCCATTTTGTTATTTGTATTCTCTGTGTGTGTGTGTGTGTGTCTGTGGTATTCTCTGCCTTCTTTCCTTCCTTCCTTCCTGTATTTTTTTTTTTAGTGAAGGTAATTTTCTCTGGTATATCTTTTAACTTCTTGCTCTTTATCTTCTGTGTATCTTTTGTGTGTTTTTTTTTTCATTTGAATTTACCATGATGCTTGCAAATAAATACTATCTTAGAACCCATTATTTAAACCAATTACAATTTAATACTGACAGCAAAAGCCAACAAACAAGCAGAGAAAACTAATAAAACTCTACACTTTAACTTCTTCCCTCTGCTTTTTAACTTGTTGTTGTTTCTATTTACATCTTACTATACTATGTCTTGAAAAAGTGTAATTATTTTTGATTGGTTTGTCTGTTAGTCTTTCTACTGAAGATATGAATAGTTTATACACTACAAGTACAGTGTTATAATATTTTTACTATACTTACATTTACTAGTAAGCTTTGAACCTTCAGATAATTTTTTATTGCTAATTAATATGCTTTACTTTCAGATTGAAAATCTCCCTTTAGCATTTCTTGTGGGACAGATCTGGTGTTAATGAAATCTCTCAGTTTTTGTTTAGAAATGTCTTCATTTCTCCTTCACTTTGAAGGATATTTTCACTTGAGACACTATTCTACCATAAGTTTCTTTCTTTTTTCTTCAGCACTTTAAATATATCATGCCATTCACTCCTGGTCTGTAATGTTTCCACTGAGAAATCTGCTGCCAGATGTATTGCAGCTCCTTTGTATGTTTATATGGGATAAAAACAAAGACAAACAAAAGAACAATCCTGGGAAATTGATAAAGGCCACATTACTCAAGTTCATACATCAAGCAGGTACAAAAGTGGCTTATTTATGTAAATAGGTTGCCATTATATTCTTCTAAAGTTTAAGCTGTCTAGAGTCAGTTGGCAGGGCTTTAAGAAAGCAAAGCTGCCAGGCGCGGTGGCTCACGCCTGTAATCCCAGCACTTTGGGAGGCCAAGGCAGGTGGATCATGAGGTCAGGGGATTGAAACCATCCTGGCTAGCACAGTGAAACCCCATCTCTACTAAAAATACAAAAAATTAGTTGGGCGTGGTGGCGGGTAACTGTAGTCCCAGCTACTTGGGAGGGTGAGGCAGAAGAATGGCATGAACCCAGGAGGCAGTGCTTGCGGTGAGCTGAGATCGTGCCACTGTACTGCAACCTGGGCAACAGAGCAAGACTCAAAAGAAAGAAAGAAAGAAAGAAAGAAAGAAAGAAAGAAAGAAAGAAAGAAAGAAAGAAAGAAAGAGCAAGAAAGAGAAAGAGAGAAAGAAAGAGAGAAAGAGAGAGAGGGAGGGAGGGAGGAAAGAAGGAAGGAAGGAAGGAAGGAAGGAAGGAAGGAAGGAAGGAAGGAAGGAAGGAAGGAAGGAAGAAAGAAAAAGAAAGAAAGAAAGAAAGAAAGAAAAGCTTACTTTTCAGTGATTTTCAGTGATTTTTACTTAGGAAAAATGGTCAGGGGAAAGAAAAGAAAGAAAACAAAAATTGGAAACATTATTTTGGAGACTTGTAGTGAGGAAAAATTATCATTCAGTCCAATAATAAAATAATAAAAATTGAAAAACATTAGGCAAGACTAGAATCTAACAACAGGTGTACTATGGTTTTTGAAACATAATTTTTCTCTGTGTAGTTTCCCATTTTAACTAAATACAAATCATGGTAGGATCAATGTGTTCTCTTATACTTGGCCAGATTATTTGTATAAAGTGCATAAAAACAAGTATTTTTCACATAAGTTTTTAAAATTACTTTGATGGAACTTTTTCCACAAATGGAATTTCAGATAAGACCTTTTTAAAGCTGAGCCACACCATGGATTTGTACCATCAAATACCTGTAAGTTGGGTGAATTCTTCTCCTCTTGAGGTCCCAGGATAACTTGGTGCTCCTGGGGTCTTTCAGAAAGTGACAGTCTTTACTTGCCACAGGTCAGGAACCTTGTACAGGGACTGTATAGACAAGGTATGAACCAGTTTTCCCAAAGGGTTTTTATTGGATCTATAAGTCAAGTTTGATTCCTTAAAGGAAAGCACACCATTCTGTTCAAAGCATTGGTAAAATAACCAGTTTTAACTAATTGTGTCCTGTTACAAATGAAAACAGATTTTTATTGCACCTATACAAATAACAATATTGTCATAAGTTAGGAATACTTACAGTTTCCAAATTCTGGAGAAATCAGGTAGAGAGAAACAGATATGCTCTAGGAGTATACTTAATTGTTAAAAGCTGTCAATAGCTCAAAAGAAAAATTTCCTTGACTCTGAACAACAAAACAAAGGATCAGCAATGTTTTAACCAAAAAGTTAAAAAGATTACTTCAGTTTTCTATAGTTGAATCCATATAGTTAACTCCTGTCCTGTTTGATATTCATGAACATTTCAGCTTTCCATGCATCCTGGAAGTTTTTCTTCTATTCTGATTTTACACTCTGCAAAGTTATCAGAAACCTGAATTCAAGAGCAACTATTAGAGTTTTATAGCTGATTATAAAACCCCATTCTAAAGAGGACCTAAACAAGACAACAAATGTCTGTGGATAACAAAAAGTTTTAGGGCAGTCATAGTCAAAGACACAATTGACAAGGAAATTTGTTATCTCTGTGCACACAATAAATAACATTTATAATTATTACTGATAATGTACATTAAGTTATATCAGAATTATAGGAGTTTTCCATAAATGTGGAACACATACCAATAACATATGTATACAAATGCAGCCCAAAGGAAACCAAACACCATTTTATATTTAACAGTGCTTTGTGTATAATTTGTATACCAAATAAGCCAAATATATCATTTTTGGGCTTTAGGAAAACTAATATCTTAAAAGATTAATTAGGTCAGAAAAAGACATAATTTATAATTTGATTTTGGAAAGTTTGTCAAATATCAAAAGTTTAAAACACTTGATATTACAAAATAGGATCATGGATGATTGTAGAATAAGTCATTCATTAAACCAAAGTGATAACTCAAAGATTTCAAAAAAAGGGGAAAACTTTCATTATTTGTGAGAGGAGACTTAATTTTTTAAATAAATCCTAATAAAAACAGCATGACACCAATTAAATTTTTTTCCAAAGTTTTATAAATGATCTATAAAATTTTAATCTTGACCATAATATGTAACTTCCATAAGTCTTTTATAAACTTTAGAACTTTTGTGCAGGAGTCAGTTAATGCTTCAAGGAAACCTTGTTAATCTGACACAGGGTCCCTTATGTTGGTCTCGCATCAGTTTGCCTTTGACATTAATGATTGATTTATAGTGAAACCAAACTTGTTTTATTGCTAAAAATCAGCACTTACAATCTCCCATGCCCACCTCTTCCACAGTAGTCCCTGGGCCATGAGGAGTTGAATAGCCTTAATTTCTTGCCCTCTGTCTCAGAAATGCAGTTTATTTTGATTGGTATCTTCTACCAGGCCTGAAGATGAGGTTTTAATCACTCTCAGTGTTTAAGATTTAGCAGGACTTGGTGTCCTTTTTAGACCCAGAAGTCAATGCCCTGTAGCTCAATGTCATAAGTACCTTAAAAACACATAAAGATACATGAATGTAATAATACTACCTAAATTATTTTTGATCTCAGTTTTTTTCTAAGTAAACCAAAAGTTAATAATAATGACAGAAATTATTTCAATAAATGTAAAATCTGTTAGGCCAGCTACCAAAAGGCAAAATAAAAGATCTTTTGCTGTGCACAAAATTTTAGGTTTGATGAAAACATTTCCTTTAGATCTTTAAGAAAACATTGTTAGTATCAGGCCACAACAAACAGAACTCTAGGCAAAAACAAACAAACAAAAATGAACTTATATGAGCTGAAAATTACTTGAAGGAAAGCATTACTATTTTGTGCCTTTTAAAACAAAAGAGAAAACCAAAAATGGTGAGATGCAATAAAAGTTGAACTTTGGGTTTTAAAAAAACAAATTTAAATCTCTTAAATCTCCTAAACTTAAATCCCTTGCAAGTTATTAAGAGTAAATCAATCCCTTAAGAAAATTTTATGGTTCTAACCAATTCTTCAGTGTATAAGCGTTTTTTTTTTTTTTTTTTTTTTTTTAACATCAAACCCAATCTTATGAAAGACCATGATAATTTCCCTTTATTTATAGACAGCTTGATCATGTAATGACATGCTTGGACTTTCTGGATTACAACACCCGTCTTTCTTAAACAGCCAGTCATTTTGTCATTGGACTAAATTTACCATACAAAACCAGTCATTTTATTTATTTTTTATTTATTTATTTTTATTTTTTTTTGAGACGGAGTCTTGCTGTGTCGCCCGAGCTGGAGTGCAGTGGCCAGATCTCAGCTCACTGCAAGCTCCGCCTCCCGGGTTTACGCCATTCTCCTGCCTCAGCCTCCCAAGTAGCTGGGACTACAGGCGCCCGCCACCTCGCCCGGCTAGTTTTTTTTTTTGTATTTTTAGTAGAGACGGGGTTTCACCGTGTTAGCCAGGATGGTCTCGATCTCCTGACCTCGTGATCCGCCCGTCTCGGCCTCCCAAAGTGCTGGGATTACAGGCTTGAGCCACCGCGCCCGGCCCCAGTCATTTTATTATTGGAGTAAATTTACTATACAAGATTCTTTCTCATATAAAATTATTTCTTTTTAAACTTTTTTTTTTTTTTTTTTTTTTTTGAGACGGAGTCTCGCTCTGTCACCCAAGCTGGAGTGCAGTGGCCTGATCTCAGCTCACTGCAAGCTCCGCCTCCCGGGTTCACATCATTCTCCTGCCTCAGCCTCCCGAGTAGCTGGGACTACAGGCGCCTGCCACCTCACCCGGCTAGTTTTTTGTATTTTTTAGGAGAGACGGAGTTTCACCGTATTAGCTAGGATGGTCTCGATCTCCTGACTTCGTGATCCGCCCGTCTTGGCCTCCCAAAGTGCTGGGATTACAGGCTTGAGCCACTGCGCCCAGCCTCTTTTTAAATTTTTTACCAAAAAATACATTTTATTTCTATAACTTTCTTTACATTTCTCTTATTTCCTTGTTTGTTTTACCTTGTTTTATACATAACATTTACATAATCTTTGAATTGGACAAAAATTGTTTCCTTTTTAAAAACGACAGATTTTTAGAAAAAAATGTTTTCCTACAAAATATTTTTATTAGAAAATACTCAAATAATGAAATATCTATTATTTAATTTAATACAATTTAGATTCTAAATTATGACAAGTTTGCCCACGAGTATTTATCCCATACATTTACCTAATTAACTATTTGCCTAGATTATTTACGAAAACTGTGATAGTCATCAAAGTTATGAAACTCACCATTGCAAAATTATAACTGAGACAATGAAAAATATATGGCCTAAATGACTCCATCTAGCTTCTAACCTCCAAGCTGTTCTTGTTCATTCCTGGGCATAGGCCAAAATAACTTCGGGAAGATCTTAGTTTATAGTTTAACTTTAAATCAAAGATGATAACAGTCCTTTCCCAAAACAAACCTCCTTACTGCCTGTAGACTAGACTGTCTAAAGCCACGAGATAGTAAGTTATAATAATTTTACTAAATACTTCAAGATGTGGCTTTTTTTATTAAACCAAAATCAATGTCTTATCTATTAAAATTTACACAAGCAAAGATAATTCCATTTTGGACTGGGTTTATAGTTTTGTAACCCCTATGACCAATTTTGACACCTTATAATATTTGGCAGGATGGAATTGCTTGATCAATAAATGCAAACAAAAATGTACTGGCAATTATTAACACATTTTTAATATTACTTTACCAATAATGTTTTAAAATTTTATTTTGCATTCTGGGATACATGTGCAGAACATGCAAGTTTGTCACATAGGTATACATGTGCCATGGTGGTTTGCTGCACCTATTAATCCATCATCTAGATTTTAAGTCCCACATGAATTAGGAATTTTACTTTAAAAATAATTTTAAAGTTAGCTTATTTATTAAAGATTTTACTTCAGTCATATAAACTTGAAAAAGCATTTGACTAGTCTTTCTTTTCTCTGATCAAGTAAAAGCATTTGATTTAAATTCTTTTATTTTTTCTTTTAGCCAATTCATTAGAGCTCTTGTGTATATTTTCAGTAGTGAAATGTCACGTACACATAATACGCAATAAATACACAGATGTATTAGGCATACCGATAGAAGTACGTCTTATGGATTCCTAAGACCTCCTTTTTTTTTTCCCTTAGACTTGTAAACTGTTGATAACCTGTTTCATTACCATTGCAGTTGTCAGTTAAATAGCTGTAAGTCTGCATATTGAAGGAAACAACTCTTAGATAAAAAATCTGATAGTAAAATTTATATCTCAAAACACAGAGAGAAAAAGTCTGGTGGTGCTACAGGGAGATTAAAGATGAATGTCAAATCAAACTTAAAATTAGAGAAATGTATCATAACACTGTAGGTGGAGACCAATTTTATTTAGATAGGGACTATCTATCTTTTAGTTGGATCTTTGAGGTTAATTCTGTGTCTCCTAAAAAGGAGAATTTTATGAGACTAGAGCATGTGATGTTTTTACAGTGCACTTAAAAATTTTTTTAAACAGAGAAACTTCTAAGTGTCTAAGCTATACTCTTCCTTAAAAACCCAAGAGTAGCCTCTGCTGCAATAACTATTTTAGCCAAAAAATCAGGTAACACAATTCAAAAGTAAGCAGTTTAAGAGCTGACATGAACTTGTCTGTTTACATTCCTGGAGTTCCATGAGGAAAAACAGATTTCTCCCTGAAAGGCAGTCTGGTGCCCTCTCCATTTTCTTTAAGGAAGCCCAGGTTATTATAAACTATTATAGGTCCCTCATGCAGCAGAGGGTGCAAGAGAAAGAAGAGATAGTGTAAGCAAATGAAAAAAACAGAATTCAATCAACCGAGAAGAAAGAAATACTTTTGTCCCCCTCCCCGCCCCCCGCCAAAAAAAAAAAAAAAAAGTCCTAGGGGAAAAAAATCTGAAAACATGAAGGCCTTTAAATACACACACACACACACACACACATCTTGGATGTTAGCTTTTAATTAACCTAACTTTTAACCATTGAACTCCTTTAAAAAAAACTCTTTAAATCTCATTATGAAATTTCAGCTAAGACAAATTGCTGCTATTTCAGAAGTACCAAGTATCAAACCAGAAAGAACTTGATTTAGGAATGAAACCCAGGCTGTCGTAGTGGAAAAAAAGAAGGTAGAACCTTTAGCTTTGGAAGTGCTCTTTCAGATGCGTTTGGCTAGCAAAAAAGATGGCCTTGTTATGTAAATAAAGCCCCTTAAGTAGTCAAAATGAGAAATCTTTCCTCTTCCTTTTTACCAAGGGAATTTAGCTACTTCAGCGGGCTTGTTCTTGGTAAGTTGGAACTTTCTTTCAGATTTGATCAAGTAGGAGACAGTTGATCAAACCCAATGGGAAAAAGACCAAAACAACAATAAAAACAGAAACAAACAACAACAACAACAACAACGAAACAGTTAAGCTAAACAAATGATGGCACAATTTATACAATTACTGAGCGCTCTAATGGTAAGGAGAAATTAAAACCAGTTGGTTGTTAATCTTAACTTTAGCCAAGACAAACCCCAAACATTAGTATAATAAATACTTACCTGTGATATAGGATAGAGTGGATCCCTATCTATTACTTACTTAGGGATGAGTCTCAGGGTGAAGACTGCTCTACCATCCTAGAAGCAGGAAAAGACTCAAATTCATCTTTCTTGTTGGAAGCGAGCTCAAAATTCATAAAAGAGTTACCTGCCTTCCATCATCATGGAAGCAGGAAAATTTGCCTTCCTTGTGTTGGAAGCAAGTATAATTCCAAAATAAGGAGCTGTACAGCAAAATACACTTTAGATGTTGACCAAATGTTGGGAGATAAGGGATTCTCTGGAGAGGGTACTTCCAGGCCTCAGCAAATTGTCCTATTGGTTTGAGTCATAAAGGTAGCTCCAGCTGGTACTAAGCACAGGTAGGAGATTTGTCAAAGGTCAGTGGCACCTCCACTCAAAATCCTTTTGTGGTTAGTGAGATGTGAACCTTGAATATCTGAGACAGGTCTCAGTTAATTTAGAAAGTTTGTTTTGCCAAGGCTGAGGACAGGTGCCTGTGACACAGCCTTAGGAGGTTCTGACCACATGTACCCAAGGTGATCAAGGCACACCTTAGTTTTACACATTTTAGGGAGACATCAATCAACATATGTAAGACGTGCATTGGTTACATTGGGAAAGGCAGGACAACTCAAAGCAGGGAGGGGGCTTCCAGGTCACAGGTAGGTGAGAGACAAGTTTGCATTCTTTTCAGTTTCTGATTAGCCTTTCCAAAGGAGGCAATTAGATATGCATTTATCTCAGTGAGCAGAGGGATGACTTTGAATAAAATGGGAGGCAGATTTGCCCTAAGCAGTTGCAAACTTGACTTTGCCTTTTAGCTTAGTGATTTTGGGGTTGCAAGATTTATTTTTCTTTCACAAAGCCAAGGTATAGTAATTTTTATATTACATTCCTAAACAGCACATGCATAGAGATTAGAACAGAATCCTGTCGTCCAATGTGGAATCTCTCTTTATTTGCTTTTTCATCACATGGGTTAGTCAGTAATACCTTGTTGATCATGGGAAGGATAGATCTCATCTTACATTATTTTGCACAACTCATGCCTCCCTTCCCTCACCCCAGCTACCAACATGAAAAAGACCACTGCTAAGCTATGCATATGTGAAAACATAAGTCAGTTTTGAAATACTTCATTTAAACATAAAATGCATTATTCCAATCTTCATCTTCATTTTTACTTTATCTTTTTATGAGGAGATTCTTCAAAAATAAAATGTAGTTGAAAACATACTGGAAAACAAATGATATTTAACATATTTGAGAGTTTTATACACAAAGCTTGAAAATTCATTTTGCTAGAAATTATAAAAGATTAAAGATTTCACTTTTCTATATCTGAAATGTTTATCTTGAGATGTAATAAGATACTGTATCATTTTTCAAAACTATAGTGACTATTTAGGCTACAGAGAAGACCATTAGTAAATACAAAATAATCTATGTAATATATTATACATATAGTGAATTCTATTTTCCAATTTAAGTCCTGAAGGACAAATATGAGTAGCAGAGTCATAGATATTTACATAAAATCATAAGAATAAATACATATTTCTGTACAAAATGAATTTGAAATTTATTTTCACTTTCATTTAAATATAGATCAAATAAAGTCATTTTAGTGTATAATTTTGCTGACTCCAATTTTTGTTTTCTCATTCAGGCATATAACAATATAAAAGCAAAGTTAATTCTTAATCAAATGCTCATTAACTTCAACTTGATGTAATAGTAAGCATTCCCCAGAGGAACTATCATCACTGATGAGTTATGTGTCCATAGTTTGGCTTCCCCCAAGTGTTGTACTGAGAAGCACAAATAAGGAAGTGGGAAAAGTGGGACAAAGAAAAGCTGATAAATAATGTATGAATGAACTGGTTGCTCCTGAAGTCAACTGAAGCTAAATCCTGCTGGGATCTTGGTGACCTCTGGAAATATCATGGAACAGACCCCAAGATAGTTTTATCAGAGGGCAGGTTTTTCTACTAACTCTCTTAGTGCATTGTTGAGGGTCACTCCCAGTGGTTGGCAACGCCATGACACTACAGCCATTGCATCTGGCAATAGGGAGTAAGCTCACTTGGCAATGGGCAAACATCTCATGCAGAAAAGGGACCGGGCGCAGTGGCTTATGCCTGTAATCCCAGCACTTTGGGAGGCTGAGGCAGGCAGATTACTAGAGGTCAGTAGTTCGAGACCACCCTGTCCAACATGGTAAAACCCCATGTCTGCTAAAAATACAAAAAAAAAAAAGAAAGAAAGAAAAAGAAATTAACCGTATGTGGTGGCAGGCACCTGTAATCCCAGCTACTCTGGAGGCTGAGGCAGGAGAATCGCTTGAACCCAGGAGGTGGAGGTTGCAGTGAGCCGAGATCACGCCATTGCACTCCAGCCTGGGTGATAAAGAGAGCCTCTGTCTCATATATATATATATATATTTATATATATATTTATATTTATAAAATATATAGAATATATAATACATCTAATATATAATATATAATACATGTAACATATATATTATATGTAATGTATATTATATATGTTATATATGTAATATATGTTATATATAAGGCAGAAATAATATATATAACATATATATCTTAGGCAGAAAAGGGAGACAGATGCAGACCTTTGAGGAAAGAATGTTGGAAACTGTTTGTTGGTACCCATAAACTCAGGTGGCCCAAGCAAATGTTCTGGTTCATCAATAGCATCCGACACACTCTATTATATATCTATTATATTTTAATTGTTCATTCAGTCACCCCATATTTCTGAAGCACTTTTTATTAGGAAAGATAAGTTCTAAATGCTTTGAAAATAGCTGTCACCAAAATTTTCACTCTTGTGGAAATTTTAGTCCAGTGGGACAGAGATTAAAACAAATCAAAGAATTATGTAAATAATACAGATAATACAATTATCTACATCCTACCACCCCCATCCCAAGCACTGAAGAGTGACAAGCAGCAGGTTTTGGTTCATGATAAGTCAGTTCTTATAGATACCTGTAAGAAGTGAAATGGACTGCCTCTTGAATTAATAATTGGACTCTTATGCATTAACTTTGTGTTCAAGTCTGTTTCAGTGAAGCTTTTAATACAGTGATATTCAATCTCTTTGGTAATTAGTGGTTGGTAGTGGTAAGTATGCCCAAAATATATGGTTTCTAAATATATGAAATTTATTTATTGTATACTAATACCAGGTAATTTATGGGAAGATGTATGTGCAATGTTTAAAAAGTTGCTTTCTTCTTTTGATTATTTTTCTTTGAACTAGAAAAAACATTTAAAAGTCAGAAGCTACTAAACAAATAGTGAAGTAGAAGATTGCCTTCCAAGAATGTGAATAATTCTTTTATAGAACCAAAGTGTTATGTAAATACAGTCTCTCTTGGCTTGTTTCTTCTTCTTTGCAATATATGATGCATATTGCTTTAGATAATATTTTGAATGACTGATAGCATGTAATGAGATGGTACTAATAAAGCTGTAGCCACCCCACAGAAATTTTGAAAATTACCACACATGTAAATATATATGGGTACACACACACACACACATACACACACACACACACTCACACACAGGAAATTGATTCCAGGACACCTCCCACCTATACCAAAATCTATGCATGCTCAAGTCCCACAGTGGGCCCTGCAGAACCAACATATATGAAAAGTCAGACTTCCATATAAGCAGGTTTCACATCCTGCCAATAGTGTATTTTCTATCAGCCTTGGATTCTAGATATGTACCCTACACATACAGAGAGTTGACTGTATTTATTGAAAAAATAGCCATATAACTGGGCCCATGTACATCAAGCCTGTGTTGTTCAACTGTGAATTGTGTGTGTGTATATATACATACATATATATTATTTGAGATAATATAATATATAATGAAATTATATTGTGTCATGCAATCTCATATGTAATATTATATGAGAATATATAACATAAAACTACATTATCTCATGGTATATATTCTCATATGAGAATAATATAATAATAATATATGGGAATATATGATATGTATGAGTATTCTCATATAATATGAGATTATATTATCTCATAATTATGAATCTCATATATGAGATTATATTATTTAATAGCATTTTATAATACATATGATCATAATTATCTCACATTATATGAAGTAATATATTATGTATACATAACATATAACATATATAGTATAATATATTTATATATCATATTATCTCATATAATATATAATCAATACATAGTATATAATCTCATATATGAGATATTTTATATTTATATTATTTATAAACTATCATATATACATATACATATAGAGGTTCTAATTAAATTCTACAGTAATTAATAAACTTTGTATAAGTGAATATAACTTGACACTTTCAAATAAGATTTAAAATGTTTATTTTAAAATTATAATTGATTCCAGAAACTGACTTAAAACAGGCACAAAATCCGGTTCATGAGAACTTGATCACTACTTTCTAGGAATAATTTATATTAGTCATTTTTTTAAAAAAATAATCTTGATTAAGCTGCATTTGTGGATTCATGAAATTTTGATGTACATGTTCTTAAAATTTTTCTACACATATCTACATTATACAATATATTTTAAAAGAGAAATAGTATATAATTTAAAAAATTTGTTACTTTTTAATTTACACTCACACTTAGGTTTTCTTCATAGTGTGCAATTGAGGATACTTTTGGCATATGCAGATTTGTTTTTAAGGACTTGAGATGGTGAAAATAGCCTTTTCAATGATGGCATTCTCACTCTAGATTCCTAAAATATAGGTGTGAAAGTACATCACAATTGATGCTACACAAATGAGTAGTGTCACGCTGAAGGACAATGGTGTGTGGTTTGTTTTATACACATAGTGATGTATATGAAAAGCTGTACACTGTGGCAAAATGACTAATTCTAAATATATGTGATAACCATTGGGTCTATATTAATACTTACCTTCCTGCCTTAAGATATATCCTCAACAAAGTTTGCAATTACTTCTCAAGATAGTTGAAAGGACCTATATGCCTTTCCCAAATATCTAATTATTTCAATATTCATATGTTTACTTAGATGATATCTACAAAGGTGACTTAAAACTGTTCGTGTAACAGTAAAGTCCATATGTGTGATCAATTCATTGTATTCCAACCTGGTCAAATACTTAGATTGGATTATATTTTCATTCACTTAATCTCAGTTTAATAAGTGCACAGTTCCCAGCATTGAGTTAAGTACTAAAAAGCCATTAAAAAAAACCACCCCACCCTAACATACTTTCTTTTTAGTAGTTAATGACAGCCTTTTTCTTAACAGAAGTTTCTCTCCTCCACCTCTTCTTTGTTTCTCATTTTCTTTGCTTTTTTCCTTTCTCTTTTATTTCTTCTTTCTTCTTTGGCCTTTTTTCCTGCCTGCCTTCCACCCTCCCTGCTTCTTTTGTGTAATTTTATGTTATTACAGTGAAGTATAAACAAAGAAGAATACCATACTATTTTTCTTCCCTCATCATGACCTGACCCTTTCAAATTCACTATGTTTTGGTTTGCCTTCTTTCCCCTTGAATTTATCCTCTGCTGAGGATAAATTAGGTTTTGGGTTAGTTCTCAGTTTTTCATTCATTGTGCCAATTATGTTTCTCACTTACAGGTCTAAAGTAACACTTGATTAACTCACTGATGAATATATGGGTGCTTATGCTTTATTATTTATTAGAGAAAAGTTATTTTCTTCAACTCATGTTTGTCTTCAACTCTTGCCATATACCACTTTAACATACTTTGGGAGCTCAGGTTAGCTGCCTCAAATACATTATTTAACATACATGATATGATATGATATAAAGATCAATTATAAATGATTGGTAGATAAATAAAGATAGATACTTGCAAAAATAGGAAATAAATGGTGACTATGTTAAAGTGTGAATGATTCCCTGCCACGTATGGCATTGCAGTAAGTACTATTGAGGTGAATGCACAAACAGAAACTAAACTGAGGAACATTAGGTAGTCCACAAATTGTTATTAAGCACTGAAAATATATTCTTTTATTGTGAGTTTGAGTATATTCATATTCCCCCAGAATGTAGGCTGGCTCAAGACTGCTTCAGTCAATAAAAACAACACTCTGCTTAAACTCTAAGAAATCTAGCAACTTCTATCTTAGCCTCTTGAAACCTTCAGTTGCCATGTAAGTTATCCAACTACACTGTCAGAAAGAACATTTGGACAGGCCCTGAAACTAGAGTGCTACAGTTGAGTTCAACCTTTAGTCTTTACCACCTAAGGTGCCAGACATAACGAGCAAAGCCATTTTGGACCATCCAGACAAGTCCACTGGACACCTAAATACTACTGCTGGAGAATTGATGGTGCATGAAATAGAAGAATCACCCAATAGAGTCCTGCCCAAATGTATAATTTATAAAACAATGAGACATATTAAAATGGATGTTGTGTAATGCTCTAGTGAAAAGACTAAAAGGCAGACATGAAATCCACAGGCAGACAGCCCGGGCGGCGCCCGGAGCCTGGTTAAAGATCGACCCCTGACCTAACCAGTTATGTTATCTATAGATTCCAGAAGTTGTATGGACAAGCGTTGTGAAAGTCCCTGTCCTGTTCTGTTTACCGGTGCTTGCAGCCCCCAGTCACGTACCCACTGCTTGCTCAATCGAAACCAGCCCCGTCCCACCCATGGTTAAGCAAGCAGTTTGTCTAAAAAACAAAAACCCCTAGACGTTTGTGGTTTAAAAAAGGGCGGGAGCCAATCAGAAACTGCCGAATGTTCAAACTTCAAAATGTCAGCCAATCCCAATCTTGTAACTGCAAAAATGCCCTAATCTTCTGTAACCTGTTTGTGCCTTACTATAAAAAGTAGACTTGAGCTGTGCTCAAGACCTCTCTCTTGCCCTCCTGACTGCGCCTGTATGGAGAGAGGTCCGGGTTCGAACCTGCAATAAAGTGATCCCGGCCACTTGGCTTTGACTTTGGTTTCTGGTGGTAGTCTTTGAGGGGGGTCTCAGAACTCAGGGCACAACACTAGGTACTCAGTATTTTGTTGCTTATCGATAGATTAAAAAAAAATCATGCTATGGGCATGAGAAAATATACTTCATCTTCTAATTATTTCTATAATGCACATGTTCCATATTATTAATAAAATTTTCATATTTATATATAAAATTTCAACTGTGGTATTAGCTTTAACTGTCTATGAGCTGGGGTAAGAGAAATGGATAGTACTGAATAGTTTCTATCACCAAAACCTCTGATATACTCTCTGTTTTTCCTCTTTTTTTTTTTTTTTTTTTTTTTTGGTTGGGGGTTCACTCTGTTGCCCCAGCTGGAGTGCAATGGCATGGTCTCGGCTCACTGCAACCTCCACCTCCTGGGTTCAAGCACTTTTCCCTCCTCAGCCTCCCAAGTAGCTGGGACTAAAGGCGTGCACCACCACACCCAGCTAATTTTTGTATTTTTTAGTAGAGACCGGGTTTCACCATGTTGGACAGGCTGGTCTTGAACTCCTGACCTCATGATCCACCCACTTCGACCACCCAAAGTGCTGGGATTACAGGTGTGAGCCACCGCGCCCTGCCTCTCCTCTTTTGTTTTTGATTTCAGAGAAGGAAGAATGCTAAGACAAGAGTGCAACTATATAAAAAGAAGGTCTTAAAGAAGGGGGTCAAAGGCTAACCAAATTGACGCCAAATACCTTCAGCTCTGTACTAAACAAGAGACACTTTTTTTAATCTGGGATGGAACCTGTGATTAGTGAATGAATGCACTGCTGCTTACAACTCCCTAAGGCAGTCCCTGGAGAAGCCATGCTCCATTCCATGTTGTTATCTAGAAGTCCTAGCACACGTTCTATTTTTCAGCAGCTTCCAGCTCTGCAAAAGAGTTTGAAATTGTGCTTCAATTTCCCTTTGAGGCTTTTTTCCACCAGTCTGCTTCTTTTAAAGGCTCTCTTTGAGGTTTTAAAAAGATGAAAGGACGCATGAAAGTCAATTATTTTCAGAAGAATAAGAGAAAAACAACAATAAGCACTGAGAAGTTGAGTGGCTGGTATCTTTGTGAATTGCTTAAAATAGGTCAAAACATTTGAGACTTCTTGATGCCAGTTGTTCAAAATGGGTTTAATAACATGTAGATTTCTAGTCTGCATATGTACAGAATTCTACTGGTGTGTTTGCATTGCACTGGAAAAAATTACCAAAGAAAGACACAGTCTGTAGATATTCACATTGTGATCTGTCCAGATATAGTGGTATTACCACCGTATTACTAAAAATGACTTCTCCTGGCAAAAGTATAGCTACATATACTAGTATTTTAAAAATATCCTCTCTCTGTGACCAAGTAATCTAAAATGTATGGAAATATTAGTTGGCACACCTGATGATCGTAAAAAATAAAAATGTGAAAATCAGAATTTAAGATGTCATCAGATTATTGCCCAGTTGTCCCAAAATAATTCAAATACTTGTGGAAAATACAAACAGTACTGAAACTTTCAGCTTCAAACGGCCAACCGTCTATCTATTGCCAAAATCTTAGATGATATTTTTTGGTACCAATTGGTTTGATGAACTAGATAACAAAATTAAAGAAATTTAACTACAACTTGAAACAGTAACTGCTAGTTTCAACTACTCACTTCCATTTGAAATAACCCTGAAAACACAGCAACACAAGGTTATAAAACAACAGAAAACTGGGAACACTGGTCAAGGATTTGTGAGGAGTCTGAAAAACTGTCACCAACCACAGCAGAGAGAGAACCTCAAAGCATAAAGTGAAAGGTGTTAACAAGATGATGGTAGATATCTATGCATTCCCAGAGAAAACACATCTTCTTAGACTAGAAAATGGAAATATCTATTATTTTCTCCACCCAAAGAATATATGCACACATCATACAGGGCCGATTTTCTTTCTTTTCTTTTCTTTTTTTTTCTCTCTTTCTTGCTTCTTTCTTTCTTTCTCTCTCCTTCCTTCCTTCCTTCCGCCCTTCCTCCCTCCCTCCCTCTCTCCCTTTCTCTCTCTCTTTCTCTTTCTCTCTTTCTTTCTCTCTTTCTTTCTTTCTTTCCTTTCTTTCTTTCTTCTCTCTTTCTCAGGAATGTGACAACATTGGTGCTCTAGCTCCTACTCATTTCTGATTCAAGCCTTATGTGGGCATCCAGTGACCTGTTGCGTATTAGGATGTGAAGCTCATTATAGGGAAAAGAAGAGACAGAAAAAGTTGGAGGAGTGGTATGCTAGGGGTTACAGGGGCTCATGCAGTGTTTCTGCAAAGGAGAGAACTGCAAACTGCTTCAAATATTCCAGCAATAAATTTCTATATTGAAAAAAAAGAAAGTCCTTTAATTTCGGTAAAATTAAGTTTGATAAATGAACCTTGAACAACAGAGACCTGGGAACATATATTTTATGATCCAGGTTCATTTTTGCCTCAAAGAATTACAAAAGCAGGAATAACTTACCCATAGTGCTTATGTCAAAACCTAAACCAACCCATACCATTGGGTTGGTTTAGGTTTTGCATTGTAGGATTAGCAAACAAAGAGCAACTGAATTTTATCATAAAAATCAACAAAAATAATCAACATAAAAATGAAATAGCCATGAAGATAAATGAGAAAAATATAATCATGCTTTCTCAAAAATTTAAGAAAATACTGACCTTAAAAATAGAGGAAAAATGATATTATAACACAATACATTTAAATAGAAAGGTATTTGATAAATAATAAAAAGAAAAGCACAGAGAGAAAGAGAGAGAGGAAAACAAAGTCAAAGAGAAAAAAATCTCTTCAGGATATGATAATACTATAACGACAATTTTAAAAGTTCCTAAGATTTTATACGTATTTTTGAATGAAAACTACATAAAATAGAATCAGTGATACAGATGACAACTGTAAAAATGCCTCATAATTTAGAGAATAAACACAAATAATTAGAATAATATAACATTAGTATAATAAATAAATATGGGGCTGGGCACGGTGGCTCATGCCTGCAATCCCGGCACATTGGGAAGCTGAGACAGGCAGAGCACTGGAGCTTAGGAGTTGAAGACCAGCCTGGCCAACATGGTGAAACCCATCTCTACTAAAAATGGAAAAATTAGCTTGGCACATGCCTGTAATCCCAGCTACTAGGGAGACTGAGGCAGAAGAATCGCTTGTACCCAGGAAGCAGAGGTTGCAGTGAGCCAAGATCGCACCACTGCATTCCAGTCTGGGTGACAGAGCAAGTACTCCATCTAAAAATAAATAAATAAATAAATAAAATATGAGATATTGAGAGTGTGACAACAATATATAACAAATATTCAGGACAGAGAATGAGATGCAACCTCGGATAATATTTATCCTTGAAAATAAAATCAAAGCATATGGAATAGTTGAAATAGTCTATAGTATTACAAATATGTATTGAGTAAGAGAAACAGCAAAAATTATTCTTGGAAGAGCGCAAACATAGAAATATTTAATAATAAACCTAGTTACAGGAACTATGTTTTTTCATTAATGGAATTTGAAAGGACAATCAAATGCATACATTTTAAGTTATTTCTAATAAAATTTCCAGTTTTGACAGGTTGAGAAGGAGAAATGACTGAGTATAACCAAAAACACATTGAAAAGAATATGAGAGTGCCTTTTATAGCAGACATTAATATGTACAATAAAATTGTAATAAATAAGTTCTGATTTGGGTGAATGAGATAATAGAGGGATTAGCCTAATAATAACATGGTTTATTTATCCCTTAATACCTGCTTGGTAGTATTCATAGTGTTTGACATAAATGAACTTGGTTAATGTGCAAAACCGTGCTTTAATGAATGCTCTTGTCTTAGTTTTATATTGCTACCCCAACAAACTACCTTAACAGTATTGGTTTAGAAGAAAACAAATTTATTATTTTGCAGCTTCTGTAGGTGATATGTCCCACAAAAGTGTTTGTTGTTGTTGTTTGCCTAAAATCTAGGTGTCCCAGGGCCATGGTCCTTACTGGAGACTCTGGGGAAGAACTGACTTCCAAGTTCAATCATGTCGTAGGTTGAATTTACTTTCTCGTTGTTGTAAGTCTGAAGTCACCATTTCCTTGCTAGCTGTCAGCCGGGCATCCTTCTCAGCTTCTTGAGGCTGTCTACAGTCCTTGATATGTGTCCTCTTTCTCCATCTTCAAAGCCAAAATGAGTATACAAGGCACTAAGTGATTACATATTCACCAAGGACACATAGCCAAACGTAGAGAAGTTGCATTTTGAAACTGAGTATTCTGGCACAAGAGTCTGTGATAATCATTACTATATTATAAAAAATAGTGCTGAGAAGCACATCCTAGCACAACAGTGAATGTTATAGACATTTCAAATAACAACAAAAATCAGGAAAATTGCTAGATCCCTATGACACAGCATTCACCAACATTAATTCCAGAGGTATGAAATGAAATACATAAATGTAAAAATAACATTTTAAAAGTACTAGCGTTGGCCTGTTACAGTGGCTCCCATCTGTATAAGCAACATTTTGGGAGGCCAAGGGAGGAGGATCACTTGAGGCCAAGAGTTTGAGACCAGCCTGGGCAACATAAGGATATCCTGTCTTTACACAAAATAATAAAAAATAATAGCCTGGTGTGGTGATGTGTGCCTGTGGTCCCAGCTACATAGGAGGCTGAGATGGAAGAACTTCTTGGGTCCAGGAGTGTGACGCTGCAGTGAGCTGTGATTGCACCACTAAACTCCAGTCTGGAAAACAGAACAAGCTCTGTCTCAAACAAAAAAACAAACAAACAAACAACAACAACAAAACTGATTTCTATCTCATCTTGAAATAATAGATGCATAAATAGCTAAGAAAAAAATTATAGAGCAAAACAGTGTTAACTTTGTACATTAAAGTCATAAGGATTATATTTCCAAACCCATTATAAAGGGGGAAATCAAAGGTAAAGTTTCTCAGTAAAATAAGACTATCTACGTATTATCTTTTTCTGACAAACAGAATCCTCCCAAAAACTTACATTAGATCTCATTCTCAAAGGTGAATGATTCCCTTTGAAGACAGAATGCACAAAAGAATGCTTTCCATCACTGCTTGGGTTAAACATCATAAAAGAGGTCCTAGTGAACCCGGAAAGTAAAAAATGAAGAAAAAAAAGAAGTCAGAAAGAAACAGAACTATCGTAATTTACTGGCAAGATCATTGCTTGCAAACAACACCTAAGACAACATATGATAAATTATATAACGTAAGAGTTCCACAGCTTTTCTGGTGTAACACAAAAGTCAATATTTACAAATCAATTGCATTCCTAATACCAGCATAAATCATTAGGAAAACTTACAGATGAAAAAGGGGATTTCCTGTTTTCTATCTTTTGGTTAAGATACAAGACAGTAAGAAAGAGACAATCACAGGCCAAGAGGACCTAAATATTTCCCTCCATTTGACTAATCATGAGACAGACTTTTCTTGACTCTTGGCCCCTCATTTCTCTTTACTTAAAGCATTTAGTTTATAAATCTTGTAATTGTACATTTTGTTCCTATTCCTTAATATGTAGAATTTATTAAAAGCCTCTTGCCAGTTTTACAACCCAAAAATGCCCTTTTTCAGGGACCCAGGGGCCATTCCTTTGAATGTAATCCCAATCTCCCAGCTTCTGTGGGAGAGAAGAAACCGGTAGTCAGTGGGAGCCTCACTCTGCATTGTAAAACTACTTCCTGTCATGAAGATAAGAGAAAATTTACTTTTACTTTAGGTAAAACTAATTAGCAAGCACAGGTGACCTAAGATTCCCCTACTCCAACTCTAAAAAATGTTCTAGTTCTTTATTTCAGCAGTGGTGAGCTCAGACTGAATTCTAACCTCTTTCCTCTGTATCTCGAATAGTCTTCCTTGCCTGTTTAGCTTTGTCTGGTTAAATTTTTGCTTTGATATCACCCACACGTTGGAGAAGAAAGAAAAACCCAGAAGTTGCAGAGAGTTTAGGAAAGTAATGAATGAGGAAGTAACAGTGAAAGAATATTCTCTTGGTACAGGTCTCCAAGGCATAAGTCAGTGTTGAGCTAAGGAAAGACAAAATCCATGAACTAAAAGTGAGATTTAAATTTTAAATTGAAATATACTGTACTCATATTTTAATATCTGAAAGCAAGACATAATTCCTGATATAAAATTTGTTTCTGCAGCCGAAAGTGATGGCTTCTGTATTAGGAGTCATTCAGGGAAGAAGAAAAAAGGAAATTAAACAGTTTAAGGGCAGTATTTGGATAAAAATATGGAGATTTCTTAATTGCACTCTTTCTAGGTTGGTACATTTAATCAGATATTTAAATAGTTTTAAAATAATGTATACCATTTATAATATTAACAATAAAATATGTACTTAAAATAACTCTAACAAAATATGCACAGGACTTTATTTAAAAAGTAAATCAAAATAAATAGTATTAAATGATATTAAATGATATTAAACTTAAAAAACAAATGGAAAGATATACTTAAATTTATTTTTATGGTATAAATTATTAGTATGTTAATTATCCCCGATTAGTTTTTTAATTTTTGCAATTGAAATTAAAACACTGTGTTTCCCCTACCTTTTAAAATTGTTACTCAAAAAACATAATCCAGGTAGATTAAAGGACTAAATGTACAAAGCAAAACTTATAGAATAAAATAGTACAGCGACACTTTTTAGTCATAACAAGGGATGATTTTTTAATGAAAGATATAAAAACCACAAAGCCTATAAAAATAAGATTAGTGAAGCTGACGTTAAAATTTAAAATATTTAGTCAAGAAAACATATGAGCAAGATGAAATGAAAACAAGATACTGTGAGAACACAATTTTCATATACTCATATTAAGGGAGGAGACCACCCCTCATATCGTCTTATGCCCAATTTCTGCCTCCAAAGAAAGAAGAAGTAACAACTAAAAGGCAGAAATGAAATCCACAGGCAGACAGCCTGGCGCCACACCCTGGGCCTAGTAGTTAAAGATCGACCCCTGACCTAGTTGGTTCTGTTATCTATAGATTACAGACATTGTATAGAAATACACTGTGAAAATCCCTACCTTGTTTTGTTCCGATCTAATTACTGGTGCATGCAGCCCCCAGTCACGTGCCCCCTGCTTGCTCAATCAATCTCAACCCTCTCACACACACCCCCTTAGAGTTGTGAGCCCTTAAAAGGGACAGGAATCGCCCACTCGGGGAGCTCGGCTCTTGAGACAGAAGTCTTTCCGATGCCCCCGGCCGAATAAACCCCTTCCTTCTTTAACTCGGTGTCTGAGGAGTTTTGTCTGCCACTTGTCCTGCTACAGTATCACCATTTGTACACACCTACAGCATCTTCACCTGATTTTATGCCTTAAAGATCAATGTTTTTCTTGTTCCTCTGTAAAACCAAACATCCCATTTGTGCACTAGATGTCACCCCTCCCTTCCACTAAAGAACTTGCTCTAGTAATTCTTCCCTGTGATTAAAGAAAAACTTCAGCCAGATCAAATTTAAAAGAGTTTAATGGAGCAATAAAGGATTCATGAATTGGGCAGCCCCCAGAATCACAGCAGATTCACAGAGACTCCAGGGGTGCCTCATGGTCAGAAAAAAATTATAGACAAAAAAGGTAAAGTGACGTACAGGAATCAAAAGTGAGGTGTAGAAACAATGAGATTGGCTATAGCTGGGCGTTTGCCTTATTTGAATGCAGTTTGAACACTCAGCAATCTATGAGTGGTTGAAGTATGGCCGCTGGGATTGGCTAACACTCAGTTGCTGTTACAGTGCATAGTATTAAGTTAGGTTTTCAATTTTGTCTGACTATTAAGCTAGCTTACAGCTCATCCACAAGGCCTCAAATACAAAAGTACAAAGTCCTTCTCAGACCATATATAATTTACTTTAACAATTCCCTCCTTTTGGTCATTTTCTCAAAGTTGAGAGATTGACCAAAACCTTAGTCATTAATGTTATTATCACTATCATAAATGTACTTCTATGTTTGTGAAACCCACTGGGAAACAATAGAGCAGCAGGTTTTGCAAGGATGGAGTAAGGGCTAAGTAGAGGGTAGTACCTCCCTATGCAGAAACCTCCTGTTTACAGGAGAAAAACAAAACCTTGTCTGTTCTAGGATCTATGTTTCTTCTTAAAGCCTTAGTTTGATTATGTCACATTTAACACGAGTGATTCCATTATAGTTTGGTTTGATTTGTTGGGGCCTAGTGCATGAGCTTAGTCCAAAATAATGGCCTCCCATAATTCTGTTTTTTAAAAAATTCCCCCCTTATGGCCAGCTTCCCACCTAGGTGAGAGTATGAGCAAAACTGAGGTCCTTAATGCCACTCTCAGTTACCATCATTTTGGGTTTCTGGTCTCAGTGTGTCATTCATAGGTTACGGTGTCCTCATGCTCGCACATTTCTTTCAGCTTTTGTCATTCGAGTTGAAGAGAGACCATTCGATGTTCCAGATATGGGTGCATGAAACATTTAAAACTTTGAGAGCACATAGTGCACCAGGGAGGCGATGATGGCTATGCTTCTTACCCAGGTTCCAGATAAACCAAACCATCTAAAATTAAATAGATTAAAGAATGACTAGATGAAGAGTCTGCTCATGTGACTAAGTGGTTTTTTCATTAATCCCCTACAATTGAATTTTTGTAATCTACATTTGATGTATTTATCCATAGGCCACAAGTGCCAGCAGCTGCACGGGTATTTTTCTGTTTAGCCAATTCTACTATTTAATATAACTTTCACAAAAGAATTTAAAGTCTGTTGTGTAACGATAGCCTTTAAAGTACAATTTGTTGTAGAGCCTATTATGAGGGAGACATTTCTAATTAATGCCTCTTTTATTCTAAACCATGGAAAAAGGACCTAACAAATGGTGTCGTTCTAAAAAAAATGAAGTCCTCCTGGCCTTATTCTCTTTAATCTATGATGTGAGTTAAGAGGAGTTTTGACTGATTATGAGGCAATGTATTTACCACTAAAGTTTCTCACCTACATTGGGCCCTTATCTTTTATCTATTAAAGTCTAAGTTCATTCATGTATAAAGCTGGCTGCAAAATTCTTCAGAAATAAAAGTATGCCATATAAGTGCACATAATGGATTCCCTTTTCATTTCTATTGTTTGTAGAAGCATAAAGAAGGAAAAACATATTCAAAGATATGAGTCTCATGATAGTAGAAGTATTGATCTCTGATCTTGGGGAAAGCTGTTTACATCAAGGATGCCATCTTCTTCTGGGGAGAAATTTTTCTGGTTAGTTTTACCTTAAGGGTTCCAATGGATGTCCAGTTCCAGGAGTGCGGAGGGACCCTTCTCAGTTGTGAGATTATAAACCCAAGTTTCAAGGCTCCAAAGTTTTGCTGCAGTGTGGATGGCCAGGATAGTCTTTGATGTTCTCAGAAGATCCAGTCTTCAGGTTCTAGATTGTGAAGGGATTGTCCTCAGTGAACCATAAGAAGCTTTTTATTTAACTGGTGAATATACACTGTAGCATAATAATTTTCTATTATAAAACCAGCCCTCTTGCATGGGAAAGCTTTTATACAACCAGAAAACATGCAATAAAAGTGACAATTGAATGAAATCCCTTTATAAACGTTTAAATGGACCATCAGGTAGGCAAATGCACCTGAAGATTTGATTGTCTTTCCGGTAACACATTGGTTTTAAACTATTTCGGCAATTTATAAATCATCACATCAATATATTCAATTTGGATTATTTTATCTTTTCCATGACGAGTCATTGAATGCAGAACGTTTAATAACAAAAGCTTTAAGGACTCATGAAAGATAAGGCAGCTGTCCTGGTTTCTCGTGAGTCCGTGCTTAACATTGGACTTAGGTCCTCTTGAATACCAGTTGTTTCTCCAATTTAGGTGCATAGCACTGATGACTAATGAGTTATCACATGTCATTTGACTTAGCCCATGAAGTTCATTCAAATTGTACCCAAATTGTATATTTAAACCATTTTAGTATTGGCTGATTTAGCATGATAATCCTGTTTTGGCCCGTTTTAGGCAAAATGATAATTCAAACATTTTAAAAGAAAAAACATTATTCTGATAGAGAGAAGACTCAGCTTCTCCAACACCTATTGTTTCCTGATTTTTTAATGATTGCCATTCTAACTGGTGTGAGATGGTATCTCATTGTGGTTTTGATTTGCATTTCTCTGATGGCCAGTGATGATGAGCATTTTTTCATGTGTCTGTTGGCTGTATGAATGTCTTCTTTTGAGAAATGTCTGTTCATATCCTTTCCCCACTTTTGGATGGGGTTGTTTGTTTTTTTCTTGTATATTTGTTTGAGTTCTTTGTAGATTCTGGAAATTAGCCCTTTGTCAGATGAGTAGATTGCAAAAATTTTCTCCCATTCTGTAGGTTGCCTGTTCACTCTGACAGCCCTTCATGCTAAAAACGCTCAACAAATTCGGTATTAGTCAAGGTGGTTGCCTGGAGTAACAGAAAAGATTAAAAAGGGAAAGGAGAGAGAAAAGCATGGGAGGCTAGAGAAAGACCTATCCATTGCAGTGACACTGAAAAGTTCAGGTAGCTGTGGCTGCTGTCATGAAGGAATCTTTTCCCAACAGTCCCATTAGCTCTCAAGTTTCCCTTTTTTGAGGGGGAAGGAAAACACTCCCCATGTCCCACGAACCTGTATATGCCTAATTTTGTCACCCACAGCCATCAGCAAAGGGTGCAAGGCATATTATTCCAAAGATAATAGCAGTTGACATCCCATAGTGCCAAATCCATTCTTAGCCAAAAGGGGGTTTACCAACAGCCTTCATTTTTAAATGTACTTCAGTGCATTGTTGTTCATTGGGAATGTTCCACTCTAAGTTATCTTTAGTAAGATTTCACCATTTCTGCAAGACTTAGCCGCCTCCCAGGACCAATGTATAAGCCAGAAGGAAATCAGTTTTACAGCAATTAAAGATCCCATTTTTACCTAAAATATTGGCTTTACTCTCAGGTTATCTTGATGAACTTAGCCAATGATGTTTCCTACCCAAGTGCACAAGGAAAATGAAACAAAGGGGTAGAACACAAAATCTCTGTGAATTTTAAAAGCCAAATTTTATAACCTCTGCAATATTACTGCTTACTACCAGTTCCTTTCTGACCCAGTCAGATGTAAGAGGCCTCTAACTGGGTCCAAGCCGGTTAATACCCAGATCAAATCCATTCCTAGATCCAGTCCAGCTTCTGTCATGACTTCAAAGCCAGTTTGGGTCAGAAATTTGCTCAGAGACTCAAAGAGCTCAAAACACAAATCCCTGGAGCTCCAAAATCTGAGAGGGCGCTTACCCGTAATCCCCAGCCACTCTGAGAGATCAGTGGACACAAGTGGGTCCTGCAGGTACCTTGCATGTTCACTGAGCACTCCTGGGGATTGCTAGAAGTTCCACTTTGGATCTTACCTCTGAAACCATCCGATAAAAGAAAAATTTTAGCTAATTAAATTTGAATTTAATTTAGCAATGAAGGATTTGCGAATCAGGCAACCCTCAGAATCACAGCAGATTCACAGAGACTATAGGGGTGCCTTGTAGTCAGAACAAATTTATAGACAAAGAAGGTAAAGTGACATACAGGAATCAGAAGTGAGGTATAGAAACAGCAAGATTGATTATACCTTGGTGTTTGCCTTATTTGAACACAGTTCGAACAGTCAGCAGTCTATAAGTAGTCAAAGTATGGACACTGTGACTGGTCAATGCTCAGCTATTGTTACATGCATAACATTAAGTTAGGTTTTCAATTTTGTCTGACTATTAAGCTAAATTACAGTTCATCCACAAGTACTCAAATACAGAAGTATGCAGTCATTCTCAGGCCATATTTAGTTTGCTTTAACACCTGTTTCATCTATACATCCTATTTTCTCTACTGGATCATTTTCATTAGCTTTCATGTGTGCTGTATTTTTCCTATTCTACATATAAAATAAAACATAAAACCTGTTTTCTGCATTGTCTTGCTCCCATGTTGTAGCAAAAACCTTTGAATGGCTTTTCTATCCTCACCCGCCCTCCTCTCATCCTCTCTTAAGCCCAATCCAATTAGACTTTTGCCCCACAGACACAATGTCCATGACTTCAGTGTTGTTAAATCATCATTATATTTGACCCAATAATACAATTTATCACTGTTGGTTGTGCTCTTTTCCTTCAATCACGTTCTTTAACGTTTCTTGATTATGGTGACTTCTCTCTAAAGCCTCTAAAACTCCCCATTTTACTCTTAGTTCATATGAATGATCTTACTTTACCTCGAAAGGTATGTCTGTGATGGGGCATTGACAGCATTATGGACCTTTCGAATACCATCTTCTTCATGTATTAACACACCAGTCATCACTGTTTTGTCTCTCCAACACACTAGGCATGTTTCTGCCTAAAAGCCTTTGTTCCATATGGGAACACATATGATCTTAATCAAATATTGGACAGTTTAATTCAGTTAATTGTTGATTTTTAAATTAATAGTAATAAAAGTCTATTTAGCAGCTCTCCAAATAGTGTTTTGAAGAATATCTGATGTTTCACAATATGAATTAAAAACAAAGCATACATGTATGAATGACTATGTGTATGTGCACATATTTGTGTATGTTTGTATAACACAATAAATAAATATATTTAAAATGCCAATTATTATTATCTTCAAGTAGTGGTATTGGTTAGAGTTTATCTTAAAATGTGTTTCTTTAAAGACACTAAACTGTGTCTTTAAAGTAAGCATTTTCTTGTAAATCTAATCTGAAGCTTTATATTTTTCCTTACAGGTTTTCATTTGTCCTTGTATAAAGCAATTGACCCACTTAGCAAAAATAGCTCAGAATTTATATTCTTTGTAAATAATTCAATGAAAACCTAAATTGTGTGAATGAAATATTTCTCTTCTAGGTATCAGTTTGCTGGTGGCCACCTGCTTAGACTGTACCTAGAAAGCTGCCAAATAAATATATTCTTTCTACTTGGTAATAGAAAACACTTTTCAGGCCATCACCTTCCACATTGTGTTTCATCTAGGCATTAATTTTAATGAAATGATAATGTACTTGGCACCAGAATATCATCTACCATCCAAGGATCTCCAAGTATATAACAAACATCAATTAAGTAGCACAATAGTTCTGTAAGAGAGAACATCATTACCACAACACTGGAATTGAATAGAAGGTAGAACAGGGGAAATAATGATGGAAACCCATTTTGAATTAATCAGAAGGGTGTAGATTGGCCAGTTGAATAGGTTCAGTGCAATACCTTAGTCAAAGAAGTAGTAAATGTTTTCCGGAATGGATAGGGACTGTTTTGAAAAGAAGAAAACTCAAATCCCGAAACTGAGATGTAACATTTCACCTCCTCACTTAATTTAGTATATAAACACCCTATGATAATTGGTTAAAAATTAGGCTTGGTTGGCAACTGAAGAAAACTGAAATGCCTATGTTTAAAGTAACAAGAAACGCTCGAATGCAAAAGTAGATTTGCTCATTTTAAATCTTTTGGAGATCTTATATCAAAAGGTTTTAGAGTAGCAGTATATTTTATTAATATTTGTGACATATAGCATATTAATATTAGCATTATTACATGGTTTACTCAAGGTCATGAACTCGTTTATTTATTTAAAAGTACTTATTTAGCCATTAGTTCATGCTCAATATTGTTTTATATGCCAAGAATACAACAGTGAAAGATGTCTGTACTAAACATAGAGGCTACTAGTTGAAAGACATACACAAATCAATTAATAAAAAATTATGGCTATTGAAAACGACTCAATATTTATAATAGCCTGAGGTAAATTATGAGATATTTGCTTACAAAACATGACACATTTTGAAATCCGATATATTGAGCAAAGTATACATTGTCACCAAAGAAGTTTGCTTACCAATAAATGAAAAAATAAAATTGGGATACTCTAATTCAATAACAACTTTCTGTGTTAAATTCGGCTCTAATTACTGGATTAAAAATCACTTAATCATTTTCAACTTGACATGGTAACATTCGATTCTTTGGTATCCACGTAAATTATATTCCTTATCTCAAATAGAGAGGGTCAAATAAAGAACTTCCGTACATTATCTGCATCCAGTGAATGTATTTATAAGAAAAGATGTCTCATTTTGTTTATCATGAAGCTTTGCTGTACTTCACTAATTTTAATAGTTGCTGCTTTTTGTATACTTTCACTATTTAAAAGATTTCGAGCATTTAACTGATTTGCAGTTGGTAATACTTTTCAAAAGTAAAGCTGTGAAGAGACATGAGAGGTAAGGGGCTTACCTTTTGCTCAGGTAATACATTGCATTTACATTCTGACAGCTCTCATAATTTGGAGAAATATATTGTATTTGCATGAAAGCTGGTTTTAGAATTACTTCAATCCTTTTAAGCACAAGTAGATGAAAAATGCTGAATGAAGATGAGATTGGTCATTAAGCCATGGAATATGCAGAGGTTGTTCTAATGCATTTCTGCATTTGGATTATGTCACCCATAAAAAATAGTTTCACAGTTATTTTGATTGCCTTTTCAAAATACTTGACAGCTGCATGCTCTGTTAATATATGAGTTCTTGGGGAATGTGCATGTTTGCTCAGTTATAATGTAATAAAGTTAAGATCATCCTATTAAAAATTAATTTAAATAACTGGGACTTCTAAACTGTTTAGTATGTCAACCTAATCTTCCGTAAAGAGAACTGTTAATGTTCCAAAGTGTTGCTCATAAAGCTGGAAAAGCAAGTTGTTTTTTACTTAAAAGTTAAATTTCTTAACATTCGTACAATTACTACCTTTTTGAAATCTTTCTCCTAAAACTTCATCTCACCTATATTCATTCTTAATTATTTTTAATTTACCTGAAACATTTCACATACAGATTTATTATTTTAGGTGATATATGTGAACTCTTCCATGTTCTTTCACCATTCTTGCCTTGAATAGCGAGAGCCAGCATGATCTTGGAAGCCCAGTGTTGAAGATGAAGAATTGCTGTTAGTGCGAGACTCCACATAACTATTTGAATCCAGAACCCCTCTCTTCACCCTCACCCCCCAAGCATACATAAATGCATCTATTTTTTTTGTTCTGTTTTTTTTTTTTTTTTTTTTTTTTTTTGAGATGGAGTCTTGCTCATCACCCAGGCTGAAGTGCAGTGGTGCGATCTTGGCTCACTGCAAGTTCCACCTCCCGGGTTCACGCCATTCTCCTGTCTCAGCCTCCCGAGTAGCTGGGACTACAGGCGCTCACCATCACGCCCAGCTAATTTTTTGTATTTTTAGCAGAGACCTCACTGATCTATTATATCTTCCCTGGATAGAGGGATTCTCTCTTAACTAAGAAATGTGTGTGTGTGTGTGTGTGTGTGTGTACATTTAGCTCAAGTCTTGATATTTTGTTAAAAATATAAAAACACATGTATTTTTTTTTCATCTTAACATCTTGCTAAATGTATGTTATATCTGTATTATTGTTTCGGCAACTTAGCTCACTGTAACTCATAAAAAATATTGCAATCTTCATTTGACACTTATGAAACATTCTTTTACACGGAAACACAGTTTTGTAGACCATTAATATGATTTACTTACTTATGGATTAAACTGCTTTGCTAAGATCAAAAATTAATTATATGTCGATTTCTGCTTCACAGCTGGAAATATTTTGAATTTGTGCAAGAAAAACTGTAAGTACTAGTGATAGCATTTATAACTATAAAATCTTTTATTTTCATGAAGAGTTCCTTTAAAGCAACCCTTGTTGGTTGAAGTGCCTTACTACACTCAATATTTTAAATATGAAATCAAGTTCTTATAATACTTCTCTATAAACCTTAAAATACTGATTCCAAGTGAAAATAATTTGGAGTTGAAATTTTCTCTTTTGTACTTCAAAATGTTTTACGTAATTATGCTAGACTTTACTGCTTTCTTCTGAAGCAAGTTTTCAAGGTTTTCTCATAAAATTTTAAACATTTTAAAAAATGTAAAACCTATTAATAAGACATACCATCATATGTTATTAAAATTTCTTTGTACCTAATTGGAAAATTATTAACACTGGTCACAATTCTAATGTTACACAAATTTCCCAAGATATGAGGAGCTCTGATTTACCAAGCAGTATACATTATGCCGTGGACATTCAAGGCCAAGGTCTCTGGCAGCCTTTGGTCTAGAGCTCTGCATATTAAGGAGTCCTAAGTGTTTTCACTGTGTAAGCTGAGGCAAATTACTTCCTATTTCACTCTCTTACTTTTTGTATGGATGAACCAAAAGAAAAAAGTTCACAAAAAATCTTGATAGGGATCTTCTGTCAAAAAGTTACTTTATAAAGGTCCAGTTTCCTGCAAAAAGAGTTTTAACATCATTTAGCTTGAGATAAAATGTAAACATTGGAAATAAGCCTTTCTATGAAGTAAATTCTTTTTTTTTTTTTTTTTGAGATGGAGTCTTGCTCTGTCACCCAGGCTGGAGTGCAGTGGCCAGATCTCATCTCACTGCAAGCTCCTCCTCTCGGGTTCACACCATTCTCTTGCCTCAGCCTCCTGAGTAGCTGGGACTACAGGCGGCCGCCACCTCGCCCAGCTAGTTTTTTGTATTTTTTAGTAGAGACAGGGTTTCACCGTGTTAGCCAGGATGGTCTCGATCTCCTGACCTCGTGATCTGCCCGTCTCGGCCTCCCGAAGTGCTGGGATTACAGGCTTGAGCCACCGCACCCGGCCTCTATGTAGTAAATTCTATTATTTTTCTCTTAATTCAATTATTAGTTTGTTTAGTGTAATGTCTTATAACTCATTTAAGCCTAACTTTCATGGTAATTCAAGTAAGTCAGCAATTTCTTATCTTTGCTTGAGCTGGAATGAGGATCAAAGTGTCTTGGTGCCTATCGATATGTCCCAGGGTCTGGAAGCTATTTTTTTTTATTAAGGAAAGATAGCTACAAACATCTCAGAAGAGGAGTGAAGGCAATGTGTGTTCTCATAATCAGTTCATGGAATCAACCACCCATTATCAAATACATGTCAAAAACCCTGAGTCAAGTGCTATCTCAACTTGAAACTGCCCCTGAACTCTAAAACATATATCTTCGTATAACATTCATGCATATACACATACAAATGACTACAAATGCTTAGACGCAAAGTTTAAATCATTAGCAGATATTTTAAATATAATGTTGAGAATTTTCTTTTTTCTTTTCTTTTTTTTTTTTTTTGAGACAGAGTCTGGCTCTGTCGCCCAGGCTGGAGTGCAGTGGCCGGATCTCAGCTCACTGCAAGCTCAGCCTCCCAGGTTCACGCCATTCTCCTGCCTCAGCCTCCCGAGTAGCTGGGACTACAGGCGCCCACCACCCCCCCTGGCTAGTTTTTTGTATTTTTTAGTAGAGACGGGGTTTCACCATGTTAGGATGGTCTCGATCTCCTGACCTCGTGATCCACCCGTCTCGGCCTCCCAAAGTGCTGGGATTACAGGCTTGAGCCACCGCGCCCGGCCAAACTCTTGCCTCTTTTGTGTGTATTAAAAGTAAAGAATAAAAAAAAACATAGTGTAATGATTTACTATTAGCTTCAGAAAGAGAATAAAAATGTGAGGAGATAGTGCTTACATGTTATGGGTTGCCACAGTCATTGAAACTATATGAACTAAGTTGTATTTTTCAGAAGCAGGTTCGGATTCTAGAATCAACAAACACTGAGCTGTAGCAAGACCATATCAGTACTTAATTGAAGAACTGCTTGAGAAATAAATCAACCACTCATGGCTATAGGAGTGGGTGGGTAGCTATGATTTCCTCTAGATAAACTCCTAAAATCAAAGCAGAGGGAACTTGGGAACTTCTTTCATAGTTACTGGGATCCGAGAGAGAAACAGAGCAGCAAGGCTTAATATAAAACTAGATTTTCACAACAAATACAGAGGAGTAATAAGAAGAAAGAATTCAGCTCCACTTAAGATTGAAACATACTACAATGTTCATACTCCAAGTAGAGCTCTTCTGAGTTTGGTCATTACGGAGCTTTACATCTGGCTCCCTCTCCTCATAACATGAAGGAAAATTGTCCAGTCAGCCAAAGTGATACCTTTAAAAGTATTATTAGAGGAATAATTGTACAAGTGTTTGTGTGATCATTTGTACTTCTGGGTATCTACTCTGAAGAAGCACGTGGACATGTGCACAGGTACAAATGCATATTGATACTGATTTTAATTTTTAGAATGGAGAAAATGGAAACAGTACAATTATTTATCAATAAGAAACTGAGAAATTGAGAAATAAAAATAAAATCCTAGCTCCCAAACAAACTGAATAGATGCTGTCTTGGCCAAGGGGACCCCAGAGAAACTTTAAACCCTGAGTTCTCAGCCATGATGGGATGGGAGGTTGGACATGCCTTGTTATAACCCCTCCAGTTTGTGACTTAGACAAAACTGATCAGCATTAATGTTAAAATAGGGAACATAAGACGGACAGAACAGACTCACTGTGGCAATAAGGTACCAAATTATAAAGATCTAAGGTCATATTGGCCAAAGTTTTAGTTATGCACCCCTACACTTAAAGAATAAACTCGTGTTCTAACTGCCACAAGATCTTTTCTTTTTCTCTAGAAGCTAAATAAGTACTAGCCTCCAGATAAGCAATATTAAAGCAACTGCAGCTCACTGACCACCAAACACTGACTAACTAAATCCCCTCTTCCACAAGCCATAACTACAGCTTTGACTGGACAAAAGACTGATTTAAGCAACTTTTGGCTGATAAGGGACAACCAACCAGGGACTGGTTTTGGCCAGTTTACAGAGACTGTGCATTGAGTGACCTCTGCTTCACCTTTAGATGTATAAGGCCTAATTGTAATGCATTGAAATCTTATATCTCCACCCCAAAGAAAACCTGGGTCATATGTAACATACATGTGTACTCAGTATGCATACATTAAGACTACCTCATAAATAAATAGGTATGTGTAGCTGATTTTACTGGGCATAGATCTCAGGTTCTCCTTTTTTCTCTGAAGTGCCTGCTTTTAGTTTTAGCTAGAGGCTGCAGGCTGTAACACTTCATAAGAAATAAAGCTTGCGATTTTTCAGTTAACACCAATAAAAAAATATCATATTCATACAAATCAATATTGTGTTGTCATTAAAAGTCATGTTGTATGAACATGCAAATCAGAACACTGCAAGTATTCTCTATTTTGATTGGAGGGTAGGTTACCTGAGTGTTATTTAGTTATTTAGTTATTGTAGCTACAGTAATGTCACCAAACTGTGATCTGCACATTTTACTGTAACTATACCACAATAAAAATAAAATACTGTATAAACAAATAATAATTCCTAATATGAAAAGGTCTTCACCACTGTTAGAAAGTAGCAAGTTTCAGAACACCAATGCCTATAAAACAATCCAATTTAAAACAGAAACTGATTTTGTGAAATATACATTTGGCCATAGTCCTTATTGCCTGGCATACAGCTCCTAAAACTCTTGGAATCTCCAGAAAGATAAGAGCATTTTCTTATGCTAATAAAATCCCTGGTGGCTGGGGGCTACTAGACAGCTTCAGGATGGAGACTGGGGACCAGAAAAACCAAGGTAGGATTAAAAGATCAGAACTTTCACCTCCACCACACCACCTAACTTCCAGGGAGAAGAAAGATGGTTGAAGGTTAAGTTGATCACTGGTGGCCAAAGATTTAATTAGTCAAGCCTCCAAAATTTTGTTTTAAACTGTATTCTAGGAGCTTCTAGATAGCTGAATAAGTAGAGGTTCCTGGAGGGTGGCAAGCCCTGAGAGGCCATGGAAACGTCACACTCCTTGCCATATATCCAACACTATGCATCTTTTTCATCTGACCATTTACCTGTATCCTTTGTAATATCCCTTATAATAAGCCAGCAAACATAGTGTTTCCCTGAGTTCTGCAAGCTGCTCTAGCAGATTAATTAAATCCAGGGGAAGGGTCATGGGAATCCTGATTCACAACTGGTCAGTCAGAAGCACAAATCACAACCCATGCTTTTGACTAGCATCTGAAGTAGGGGCCAGTCTTGCAAGACTGAACCCTCAACCTTTGGGATCTGACACTATCTCCAGATAGACAGTGTTAGGATAGAATTGAATTAGAGGACAGCTAGCTGGTGTCCACTGCAGAACTCCTTACTTGCTGTGTGGGGAAAAATCTTCACACATTTTGTGTCAGAAGCATTCTGTGCTATATAGAGTGACTGTGAAAACAGAGAAAGAAAAATAAAACACACATTTTTTTCCTCGTATCTCTGTAAGCAAATATATTTTCATGCAATTCTACACATAAAGAAGTATACTTGTATATGCATCTAGGTGTGTGCATTTATGAAAGTGGCTGTATTATTATTATTATTATTTTCTTTTTTTGAGACTGAGTCTTGCTCTGCCGCCCAGGCTGGAGTGCAGTGGCCGGATCTCAGCTCACTGCAAGCTCCGCCTCCCGGATTCACGCCATTCTCCTGTCTTAGCCTCCCGAGTAGCTGGGACTACAGGCGCCCGCCTCGTCGCCCGGCTAGTTTTTTGTATTTTCTATTAGAGACGGGGTTTCACCGTATTAGCCAGGATGGTCTCGATCTCCTGACCTCGTGATCCGCCCGTCTCGGCCTCCCAAAGTGCTGGGATTACAGGCTTGAGCCACCGCGCCCGGCCGAAAGTGGCTGTATTTTTAACTCACACTGAATTCAGATTGTTGTTGTCAGGGGTTATATCTCAGAAGGGATTACAACTTTGAAGGAGTTTTTAAAGCGAGGCCTTTTCTTCTTGGCAAATGCACTTCATCACAGTTTGGACTTCTCATAAGCATTTATTTATTAGGAATTTCTCAAATCAATAATGGCAACAATTACAAGCAACCACAAGGTGAAAGAAGTGTTGAAGCAGGAACTTTCTTCAGTATTTCCTATGTGATAACTGATATTCACATCTCAGAGACATGTATCTAAAATTAACCCTCCAAACTAGGATGTGCCTTCACAACATGAATTCCTATTGCTATTCACCTACAAATATGATAAGAAACAATGGGAGATAAAAGGTCATTTTTATTTTATCTTGCTGGATACTTCCATTCATGAAATGCGTGCTCGGAAATGAACAAAAGCAGGAAGTAACATGTACGAAGATGCTATAAAAACCTAAACATTGAGACTTGAATATCATACAGCAGATTCCAGAAAATGTCTCTGGAGCTGCTTTCACTGTATCATATTATTTAATGTTTTACTCTCTGATCCACCCCAGTTACAAGACATGTGCACATTTCCATTATTGTAATTTGGATGCCATTTTTAGGCCCAGGAGTTTTACTGGACAGCAAACAGAATAAATTGCCTCCAACACGCAAAGCTTACAGGAGAACCATCGTGAATTTTGTTGGGATGTCTAAAGGCATAGAAATAGGATACTTGAGGCAAAAATATTTCATTTATTTTTAGAGTTTAACAGAAATGGGAATGCTAAGTAGGAACAAATCAGTACCAAGGGTGCATATCTAGATCTACATCTAGATCCAACTATCTATCTATATGCTAAAGTGCTAAAGATGAGCAAACAAATTTGAAATTTTGGCTATCCCAGTAAGCCAGAGGAGATGACTATTCTGATATGAGTACTTAGAGTGATTAGTTAATCACTGATTCTCACACATGGCTACTCATTAGAATCCTCTGTGTGCTTTCAAAGAACCATCGATGCCTGGGCCCCATTCCCAAAGAACATGGTTTAATTGGCATTGTGTGTGACCTGAGAAGCAGGAATATTAAAAGCCTCTTAACTCATACTAATATGCAGTACATTTTAGTAACCAATAATTAGCAAATCATTCCCAAGTTGAAATATACTCAATTAGCAAGCAATCTTTTTTCAGCAGAAACCAATGAAATGGAAGTCACTTACATATAGTTGACAAAACATTGCTTTAGAAGTGTTTTATGTATTCCATATTACGGAATAGATGTTTGTTACATAGATGTATAATTTAATAGATGAACTGTTAAAAGGTGAGTGCAGGGAACCATATTTTCATGCTGTTTAACTAAATGATTTGCTAAAGAAGCTATAGTCCTTAAGGAGGATGAAGATCATCACTCTCAATCAATGGGTTTTTCTCCTACCAGTTTTCTGGTATTAGCTACTCTGGCACAAAGATATATGATGGGTACATGAGCTGAAACAGAGAATGTGGATTTTTAGGCTCTGCTTCCAGATAGACCAGCTTGGATCCTATATTGTGACTGAGTCATGCAAATGAGAAAGGAGAATGTCTGTGGAGTGTCTATGTAACCTCACATTCACATTAACCTGCAAATACGAGAGATTTTTCATTATCTTTGCAGAGTTCTAGATGATGTTTGGCCCTTCTTCCGAGAAGTGCTATTAAAAAAACAATCCTCCATCTCCAGAAACCAGTCAACAAGGAGGGGACATGCAGACAAGCATGTCTGATGACCAAGCTCTCTAAATATTTTCTACCAGAGAGAGGGGCTGATTCCCATTTTGGAGCCAGAATGAAGCCTAGTCTTGCCTATTCTCCAGTCAGCATCACTGTGTGTCCAACCATAAAGATTTATATCCATGATGGAAGAACTAAACTCACAGGGGTAAAGATAGTCTCATCCTGTCAAAGCCAAATGCAGATAAGCTGATTATCGTGGAGCGTTTGAAACAAGAGAAACTGGAAAACAGAACACTAAACATCTCTTATTATCAGCAAGTGTGCACGGCAGCTGCTGGTAATCACCAATCACAACAAGCAGATCAACAGAAAAAAGAAAAATATTGTGGATGCACCCAAATTCTAAATCTTGGCATCTAACTGAATTTAGTACAGAGGATCAGTGTGAATTCAAATATATGTGAATCACAGTAATCATGCGAAGTGCTAAATCACACATTGCATGATTTATCCAAGATACTGAAAACACTGTGTTCAGGGTACCCCAAGTTCTACCAGGCTTTTTAGGGTCAAACTTCTAAAGAGTCACATTACACATACCTCCTCACACACACTTATAATCTGTCCCAACAATCTACTATTTTCAGCAGCATATAGCAATGATTATATTAAATAAAAACCAAACATTTGGCTGTGTGAATCAAAGTTATTGCCAAAAACTTTTACAAAAATTGATTAAACAGAACGTCAATTCAAAAAACTAACTTTGTGTATGTGTGAGTGCATACATGCACACACACACAAATATCCAATTAGAAAATTTAATATTTCATATTTATGAAACCTATCAATAGGCCCAATCTCATGGAGATTATTAAATAATTAAGATACGTTAGGCCGGGCGCGGTGCCTCACACCTGTAATCTCAGCACTTTGGGAGGTTGAGGCAGGCAGATCATGAGGTCAGGAGTTTGAGACCAGCCTGGCCAACATGGTGAAACCCCGTCTCTATTAAACATACAAAAATTAGCCAGGCATAGTGGTAGGCACCTGTAATCCCAGTTACTCAGGTAGCTGAAGCAGGAGAATTGCTTTAACCTGGGAAGTGGGGGTTGCAGTGAGCCGAGACTGTGCCATTGCACTCCAGTCTGGGCAGCAGAATGAGATTTTGCCTCAAAAAAAAAAAAAAAAAAAAAAAAAAAAAAAAAATTAGCCGAATATCGTGGTGTGCACCTGTGGACCCAGCTACTTGGGAGGCTGAGGCTGAGGCAGGAGGATCACTAGAGCCCAGGAGGTCAAGGCTATGGTGAGCTGTGGTCATACTCCTGCACTCCAACCTGGCTGACAGAGTGAAACCATTAAAAAAAAAAAAATCAAACAAAAAACCAAAACACACAAACAAACAAAAAATTAAGATAAGTTAAACACAGAAAAAAGTAAGCACAATAAAAATAGCATATGATGTGTAAAATATTACATGTTATAGGATGTCAGAAGGGACATTTGAATTGGAAATCTTCAGAGAAGGTATCTTGAAGTATGCAGTCATAAAATGCATGATGAAAGCTGACAGATTTGGATAGATGGAAAAGAAATGTGAGATGCTTGAAATTTGAAATATCCAGGGAGAAGCAATAGCATATGCAAAGAATGGAGAAAATAGTATATTTGATGTATGGAAAAAAGAGTTAGAAGGGCAAGATAGAGTAATTCATCACTCAACTTGACAGAATTATTGGCAGTCTAACAAAACTTTTGTTGGAAGACTTTCTTGAGGGGTTGAAGCTCATCTTGGGCAATGACAATTTAGCAGCAAGTGCTAGATCTTGGAGTCCCCACATGAGGACAACTGGAAGGAGATCGTGGTAACATCGTTGAATTATATTCAAGACAAAGTGTTGGGGTGTACCAACTTGCTTCCTTATTTTCCAGGGGACATGAACTCTGCTTACATTGCCCTTTCAATGTTTCCTGCTAGTCCCAGGAGCAAGGTTTTTGTCTTCTCCCCCAAAGTGCCTGCTTTTTTGTGTGTGTGTTAAAATGCTGCCAACTAATAATGTTGACTTGCCCTAGGGAGACAAGAGCCTGTGGCAGCACTAAGTCCATGGAAACTACCCAGGTCATTGTTGATGAGAGGAAAACCCAACTTTCTGATTGAGTGATACTTTGTTCCCAAGGATTTTTTAAGGTTGGGAATTACTGTCAATAATGATGATGATTATTATAATGATAATAATGAACGATGCCTGTATGCTGCCAAAGAGTGAAAATGTTGATTTGCAGTTTGGAAACAAAAGCCGATTCAGAAGGTTAGATATGAGCAAGCGATATATAGGCATCTGTTTTACAAAGATAAATAAGGTATATTGCTTACTATCATTACTTATTATCAAACCCTCACAATCCTTTCCCAGACACACTGGCTCAAGTCTGCAATGTCAGCATTTTGGAAGGCCAAGGCAGGAGTTTGACATCAGTCCAGGAAATTTAGTGAGACTCTATCTCTAACAAACAAACAAAAAAAGGCCTTACAACCCATTAAAATTAATTTAGATGCTTACGGTATCAAGTCTAAGAACGCTTTTCCTAGACCTAGATTCCTCAAGTTTTCCAGTATGTTTTATCTAAAATTTCATTGTTTTGTATTTTACTTTAAGTTAATATCCATTTTGACTTAATCTTTTATGTGTGCAATTTAGAATGCTTTGTTTTTCTGTCATAGGATGTTCAGTTGCTGCAGCATCATTTGTTGAATTGCTTTTGATCCTTATCAAAAATCAGTTGTACATATTTACACATTTATTCTGGTTCTTTATTCTGTTTCACTGGTCTATGTGTCTATCCCTCTGCCAATATCACACTGTCTTGATAACATAGCTATATAGCAAACCTTTGTATTATGTCGAGTGATTCTTCCTACTGCATTTTTTCTATGGAAAAACATTGCTATTCCAGGGCCCATAACTTTTAATATAAATTTTAGAATAAGCCTGTCTATGTCTACAAAAATCTTCCTGGGATTATGCCACAAATTCAATTCATTCTACATATCTATTTAAGAATAATTTTCTTTTCTTCTATATTAAGTTTTCTAATTCATGAATAGGGTATGTCTCTGCATCCATTTAGGCTTTCTTTGATTTATTTCATTGCCAAGTGTAAAAAGGCGGTCCCAAAAGGTTATATACTAAATAATTCTATTGATATTCTTGAAATGAAAAAAAAAAAAAAAGAAAAGGAGAACATATTAGTGGTTACTAGTTGTTAAATACAGAGCAGGATTAGAGGCTGAGAAAATCAGTTATTGGATGTGGTTATAAGTGGCAATCTGAGGAAAGCTTGTGGTAATGGAGCTGTTCTCCATTTTGACTGTGGTGGTAAACATACAACCTACACATGCTGAAATTGCCCGGAACTAAACACACACACACACACAAAGAGTAAAAGTAAATCTGGGTAGATGTGGCTAAGATTGGTAGGTTTTATCCATGTCAACATCATGGCTTTGATATTATGCTACAGTTTTTTCAAGATGTTATCATAGGCAGAAATTGATAAGAGGCACATGGATCTCTGCCTTATTTATCACCTTTGTGTATGAATCTACAAAAATTTCAAACTAAAAGTTTTACTTAAAAGGAAGTAAACCACAATGTGGTAAGGGCTAAGGTAAAAGGAAAAACAAGTTGTGATGGAAGCACATAGTGGAATTACAAAATCTAGACTAGTAAGCCAAGAGATTGAGTAGAAATTAGCCAATTAGCAAAAAGGTTAAAAAAAGAAAATCCGAGCCAAGAAGATCAACTTTTGCAAACAAAGTATCCTAGAACATGCTACTTCTATTTTAAGCAATTTAGGATGTTTTTCAAGCAAGAAAAAAAGAAATCTTACTAGAGTGAAAGTTAGTAGCCAATTTCTTAAGGAATATGTAATGACATTAATGTTTGTGAATATAAACCATAAAGCTACATGAGCTCTTCAAAATATGTATCTATAGACATTAAAATCATATAATGTCAGTGTGGTGAATGTCACTGATAAAGCTAAAACCGGAGGCACAGACAACATAAATAGCTACAAAAACCCAAGTGAAATTGAAGACAGAGTGTTTGTCACAAAATAGTAACTGGACAAATATTTGTTGAATGTAAAAGACAGTGGCAGTAGAGAGGGTAAGGAGCCTTAAATAACCATTAGATATAGATGATGGTAAACAAAGTAATCAAGATGACTCCCAGATTTCTTCTTGGGAAAACTCAGGAACAGATAACTCCGGGGTTACAGGTTAATTGTACCATCAATTTCCATATAAACACAAACAGATGTTAGCTTGTAGCTGTCTTCCTTCTTTCTCTTTCTCTTTTCTCCAGTGAGATATTGTAATCCACCTTCTGTTATAAAAAATATTGAATGGACAGTGAAGATTACTAAGGGACAAGACAAGCAATTTCAATTCTTTTCCTTTATTTTTGTTTCAAACCACGCTACATCCTTCAACCACGGTATGGTCGTATTATGCCTTCTGATTTCACTTTGGAGAGAAGTGCACACTACATGTTTTGTCCCAAATGTTCAATTATGGTCACACCAGAAATAGAAATTATAATGTTTGTCTAAACTATATAAGGAGTGATCCTCAAAGATTTGCAATATCATTGAAGTTGCCCATAGGTGGCAAAAACACTAATTTCAACTTCAAGATAACACGTTGTATTTCTTTTATGATACCCCTGCAGTGGTGAAAATGGAAATTATTGACTCAGCAGACCTGACCTACAGTGCATTTAATCACTAGATTGCTATTAATTGATTTCCTTCGGCATAAGCCAGGAGATCCCAGGACAGCACTTATTAGACATCTCTCACACTCCTAATTTAATGATTTTGATGCATCTTAGAGAGAGAGTTTTGAGACTGAAATGGTTGGTTTTTATGACAGATACGTTTGTATGGAACAAATAAAAGTCAGTCTGTTTAAACCATGAAGTAATAGGTTGACTTTTGGAATGATGAAGACTTAGATTATACTTTCCTCATTGTCTGCATAATCATTAATAAATAATTTAAAATTATGCATTCAAATATTAATTCTAGCTACCTTGCAAGTGTGTGCAGAAACTTTTTATTACTCTGAAAAGTCATCTGGGTTTGATTTCTCAAAGTACCTTGTTACCTTGTCCAACATATCTAGAGGAAATATTCTATTTTGTCAAACACACACATACACACACACACACCCCGAATGTCTAGAATCTAGAAGCTAAACATCATGAATTTCTTCCTTTGTTTCTGTTTATGAAATTTGTAGCTGGCAATGAAATGCATGAGATTAGATGATAATTAGATAAAATTATAATTCAGAAGAAAAATATATATACTATATTAAAAATAATAGAAGCCTCCTGCTGATAGGAACATATTTATGGATGTATTTAAATAGTGAAACTATGTCTACTTTAACTCGACAAAACTGGGGAACTGTTATCTAACACATTAGAAATTTTGATTGGTTTTGCCCTTTTTCTTAATAGACTTTTACAGTAGTAGACAAAGGAAGAAATAAAGTACCCAGATAATCGATCTGTATCATATTGGAAAGGTCAAAATAGAATGGTACATTACTACTGTCAGAAATATATAAAACATTAACATTCCTGTACCATAGTCTCATCACATAAATTGTATTGGGGACTGATGAAGACACAGTATCTATCCATTCTCATGACCAAAATAGCTATTAAACTGGAAATAGAACGGCATAAATCTAATCCTAGGAGAGATGCTGACTGAAGAAAATACAATGAATTCATTCTTTGTTTTTATGGGATCTTGTGTTCTCACTCAAGCCATCATGTAAGTACTCAGATGATTTCCTACACGAAACACTCAAATCAACATATATGTACTCATGACTTACAAAATAACATCTTTGTTAGAAACAAAGGCATGAAGAAAAACCAAATAATAATAAATTTAATAGATTATATATATAACATAAGAATAAATAAGAGCAACTAAGAATTACATTTTGCATATGGTTAAATTGACGCTGTATAGGAAATTGAGGTAAATTTGTACATACATATAAGTATTCTATGAAGAGCATCACATTTAATTTATTAAGGTATTTTTGAACATTCCTGCTATCTCTGATAGCTATGTAATTGTGTTATTTATAAATAATTGTGAAAAGTGTTTCTTATTTGTGTATTAACAAAAAGTAAAGTTTGTATTTTATTTTGTGGGATTCAAAAAATTGCAGTGTGTGCACAAGTTGTGTATACATTTGAATGCATATCAAATCATGAATTGTATTTATTATTTAATATGCTAATGAGACAAAACTAGTTGCTTAACAGAGCATCTTTAACAGAGAGATGAATTCTAAGAAGCGTTACAAATTTGAGTCACTTCTTAGCTTTGAAGAGAATTTGTGTTCTTCTGCCTCCTGGCAGTTTAGCTTAAGTTGAAATTTATGTAGCAAACCTCTTATCACAACGCCTACATTGAGGAAAGTCAGTAATGATACTTGCACCAGAGCCTTCATTGTTATTTTAAAATACCCTTACTTTAGGGGAAAAAATCCACATTATATATTACACACAGTATAATTGCCAAAACCAAAATATTTATGGGAATGAAAATTTTCAGGTAAGTTTTTATATTGGAGAAAAATATTATATTGTAAACCTCACATTAAAAATCAAATGTAAATCAATAAATATTTGCAGGTACATTAGGACAACACAGTTTGTTTTAAAATACATAGCTAATAAGTAATAGCAAACACTCCCAAGGAGTTTATAATCCAGCATAAACTGATTATAAAATAAAATAAAATAAATATAATGTAGATAATAAAAGGTAGAATTCCATAAATACTGCAAAAGACATTTAAAATGCAGTGAGGAAGAGTAGAGAAAAAATAGATTAATATGGATAAAATACCAGGATGGGCTTCATGGAGGGAGTGATAGAGTTTAACAAGCAGAAATTTTGGAGGAAAAATCTTGAAGTGGATACTTAAAATAAGGAAATGAAAGAAGCAGCATACAAAAAGGGGAGGTGTAGCGTGTATGAGAAAATTTTGAGCAATAGAGATTTATTAGAAAGAAAATAGTTTAAGTACCTAAAGAAGTACTGGGATATGCAGGCTGAAAATATGATGGGCACACTGCAAATAACTTGAATGTCAAGTTGAATAGGTTAGATTTCACTTAAAAGGAAATACAGCAACAGAAAGTTTTTGAAGAATTATACGAGCAAGAAAGATTAATTTTGTGTATTAGCGTTCTCCAGAGAAACAGAACAAATAGGATCTATTTAGATGTAGATCTAGACGTATAGATTTATTATGGAAATTGGCTCATGCATTTATGGAAGTCGAGAAGTCCCACTGTCTGCAGTCTGCAACCTGGAGAACCAGGAAACCTGGCAGCATAATTCCGGCTGAGTTGAAAGGCTGAGAACCTAGGGCAATGCGTGGCAGTGGTGTAAGTCCTGAGTCCGAAGGTCTAAGAACCAGGAGCACTGATGTGTTAGGGCAGAAGAAGGTGGATGTCGCAGCTGAAATAGAGTGAATTTGCCCTTTGGCCTTCACTGGATTGGATGATGTCGATTCATTTTGATGACGATGATCTTCTATACTTAGTCTACTGATTCAAATCCTAATGTCTTTCAGAAACACCTTCACAGACACGCCCAGAAAGACTATCTGGGCATTTCTTAGCCCAGTCAAGATGACATGCAAAATCAATCATCACATTTTGAAAAGTATGCAGAATGAATCATGTGAGTCACATTTCCAACTCATTTATTTTTCAAAGGTCTTTATGTGGATTAAAGAATAATACTACCATTCAATGACACTGACTCCTAAATTTGAGACTATCATTTGACTTTATATATACAATTTACATACATTTATTTTTAGAGTTTAGTATATTGTTTGACACTCATATAGGAGGAAAAAAATGTTTTCTAAATGGTCAAAACAATAAAGTATATAGAGATTACTAAATTAATTTGAGGAGTGTTATAATTCTCTAATCAAGTAAAAATTAAGTATGAAATAGCACAGGGTAGTGGTAATGAATACAAAGAATTGAATTTAAGGGAAAAAAGAGAAATGATCAAAGTTAATCCTAATGTTTTGATCTGGAGGGCATAAAAGAATAGAGAATAAGCAAATTATATACAAATGTTAAGAGAAAGCAGCTTGAGGTGAGTGGGGGCTATGGTGTTGAGAAACGTGTTAAATTTCACCTGTGAAAGACTGAGTTGAAGTTAGGCAGAATAAAGCCACAATCACGGGAGAGGCTCTCTGGGAAGAGGTAATAGCTAAAGGTGAGGTTTGGCAATCATCAACAACATAAGACATGATTAAAACAATGGAACAAAATATCAATAAAAGAATAAAGGTTATAAAGATAAGACAAATAGAAGGATAATTTGGGAAGACCCTGTCTAAGTGAAAGGAGGAAGGCAAAATAAACAAAGTAGTTAGAATAAAGAATAAAGATATTTGGAATGATGATGGTAATTCAGATGATATTGCTGCTCACGAAGATGGAAATTATAGTAGGCCATTTAACTTCTACTATGTGCTAATCACTGTGCTAGTTGCTTTCAATGCTTTTCAGATTTAATCTTCAGAACATAACTGTGATGTCTATATTATTTTTTATCCATTATTTTTAAATATAAAAATGTGATGCTTAGAGAGATTTTTTTTTTTTTTTAAACTGGGGGCAGCCCTAGGATTTTTTAAACTTGAGATTCCTAGATTTTAACCTTAATAAATATTTCCCCCTATATTAAAAAATCAAGAAAAGAGATAAATTCAAGAAGGGTAAAATCTACTTTGGCTATTAAACAATCTGTCAACTGTAGGTAAAGGATATGGGCTTACTGATTTTATGAGTTAGATAGGCAATGAAAGAAATAAAAGCGTGGCAAAGACTTTTGCTTCTAACTGAGATGTAGTAACAGAGACAAAATTATCCACTTGATTGGGAAAAAATAAAAATCAGAAAAAAAAAATACATGAAATAATGGTTTTCACTATGTCAGACACCAGGCAATGAAGGATAGTGATACTTGAGATGTAGAAAATAAATAAGGTAAGTCCCGTCACTGCCCAGGCTATTTCCTGGGGATAATTTACAGGCCACAGTGCAGGGAGAAGAAACTTAGGAAGAGTCCTGTGCATTGCAATGGAGCTGAGATTCCAGGGCGAGGGGGAAAGGAGGCTGGAGTTCACGGGGCAGAGAACTGGATGGGAGAGGACTTCACAGAATGCAAGGACCACAGAACTGCAGGGTATCAGCCTTGAGTCTTCAGCTGAATGCCAAGTGCATGAATGAAAAAATGACTTGAGGCCAGGGCAGAACTTCCCAAAAGGACTGGTAGAAAATAAATTCTAAGACTCATAGAGGGGCAGACTCGTTCCTGTAATAAACAGGGTGGAATTTTTTTCTATATGTTAATTACTATGGTGGTTCACATATATCCACATTTTTCTTTTTTCTTTTGCTTTTTTGAGACGGAATTTCACTCTTGTTGCCCGGGGTTGGAGTGCAATGGTGCGATCTCAGCTTGCTACATCCTCCGTCTCCCAGGTTCAAGCGATTCTCCTGCCTCAGCCTCCCTAGTAGCTGAGATTACAGGCATGTGCCACCATGCCTGGCTAATTTTGTATTTTCAGTAGAGACGGGGTTTCTCCATGTTGGTCAGGCTGGTCTCAAACTCCTGACCTCAGGTGATCTGCCCGCCTCGGCCTCCCAAAGTGCTGGAATTATAGGCATGAGCCACTGCACCTGGCCATATATATCCACATATTTCTTGATGTTCCTCTTTCCAGGAAGGAGACTTTAATTCACGTCCCCTTGAGCATGTGACTAGACTTAATGAGTCACTTCTAACAAATAAAGTATAGAAAAGGAAAGATGCTTAACTTCACAGTAGATAAAACAGGCAGATGCCACTTTAACCCAGGTGGTCAGGGGCTAATACCACTAGCAATGTCATTTTGATCAAGCCTGTACAATTTGATGTGATGTGATGAGAAAGACACTTCACCTTTATGATATTTTTCTCCAAAATCCATAGAGTCAATCTATTCATGAAAAAACATCAGGTAAACTCATACTGTGGAGTTTCTGCAAAATGCCTGAACGGTACTGTTCAGAACTGTCAAGGTCCTGTGAAATAAGACTAAGAAACTGGCAGAGATTGGAGGAGATTATGCAGACGTGGCAACTAATACTCTGGATTGCTACTGGAACAGAACAAAGGAAATTGATGGTTACATGAATTCCAAATAAGGATTTTAGTTTGGCTAACAAAAAGAGGAGAAGGAGAATAAAGGAAGAAAAAAATAGGTAACCTGAATAGTTGTATATATAATAACAAATTATATTAAATGTAAGACATCCCACAATAAATAAAACTTAAGGACCAGATGGCCTTGCTGGTGAATTCTAGCAAACACTTAAGGAAGATATAACATCTATTCCACACAATCCCTTCCAGAAAATTGAAAAGGAGAAACTACTTCCCAACGAATTCTACAAGGCTTATGTTACCCCAATATCAAAATCAGTACAACAATAAAACAATAAAACAAACAGAAGTCCTAAAAGATATTACAAAGTAATGTAATTACTGACCAACATTTATTTAACAAAATTTTAGCAAATAGAAATATATATAAAAAGGGTAACCCATATTACTAAATGGAATACCTTCCAGCAATTTCATTATTCAAACATTGAAACATCAGTCAATATATTTTCCTATATTAGACTACAGAGAACTAACCACAGAATCATCTCAAAAATGAATAAAATTATTTGACAATGTTTAAAATTCATTTCTAATTTTATTAAAAATCCTGTCAGCAACATAGAAAATAACTTCCTTAACCTGATAAAATTATCTACAATTTATCTAGAATTAAATTTGTCTACAGAAAAGAAATCACTAGAAAGAAACAGAGAGAAGAAACCAAAGGTGTAGCTCAGTCTTTTTATAAATGATGCTGGAAAGTAACATGCCATCACTTCTACCACATTTTGTTATTTTGAAGCTATCTCAGCTTACACTGAGGAGAATGAATTTAAGATTCTTCTCTTGTAGGGAGACTCATCTAAGTATTTATCCATGTATTTTGAAAACCACAACTGCTAGCCCTCTGGGCACAAATTATTTAATTCCACATTAACACGCACACACACACACACACACATGCACACAGACACATATACACATTAAATTGTACACTTAAATACATTTGTTTTATTATTTATCAAATCTAATAAAAATGTTTTTTAAAGAGGCAAAAGGAAGAGGGATAAGAAACGAATCAAGACACGGAAACAATACTAATAAAGACACTTTTTACATAGTGGAAACATGAGCAGTGTCATATGATGATGAAAGTTTACAGAATTTGAAGACAGAAAAATTCCTTTTGGATTTATTGAAAACTGGATCAGTATAAGTCATAGGGCATTTCTTTTAGAAGAGAAAAAGTTGAAAATATTCTCAGGTTCAAGCCAGCAATCAGTAATATATACCTTCCCTGACTATTCGTTCAAATGGTTTGTTTTTTCCCCAGATCTTACTGTTTCCTTAATGTTTAATTTCAATACCACGTCTTAAAATGTTTGATTTTAATACAGCAGGGAGAAATAATATAACTTAACTTCTTAAATGACATGAAAACTAATTACCTTTGAAAAGGTATTTCCCATAATTCAATTTAGAAGAGTTAAAACGGTGTAAAGTTCATATTAGAGAATCTATACTCTTCAATAAATGTGATTTTCAGTTCTAGAAAATGCAAATCAGATAAAGCGTACCTTACAACAATTAGCAGTCTATATAAATAAATATATTGCACTATTAACTTCTCATGTTTGTCAGTGATGTCTTTCAGCCAAAATACTTAACTGGATATCATAATTAAACAGTAAGATAATTAATAATATGGCCAAATATGCTCATTTGTTGTTTAGTTTACATTTAATGATCAAAGGCAAACTTTAAAAAGTTTTCAGAGGATTTGGCAGGTTAGTTCATTACAAACTGCTAATGAAACTATTTTCTGATGGGATTTGGAGATTTCTGAAGAGGCTTTTTCTTATATTGCCAAAAACTGAATCACCTTACTAAATTTCAATTCAGTTAAAAATTGCTTTTAGCCAGATCATCCCCATTCAATTATGTATGCTATAAAAATGATTTTTACTAAATTGTGCTATAACAATAATATAAATAATTTCATCTATTTTCTCAAGATTTTACCCACTAATTGTCATCTCTTTTCTGTCTATGCTTTCACCAGCAATCTTTTGTCACATTCAGTGACTTTTTCATTCATCTTTTTATTTGATCTTTTGCAGCAACCCACACAGTAGACTATTTTCTTCAGCAGTCTGCTTACCTACCGAATACATGTCAATTCTTTTTTAAAAAACAAGCAAAAATATTTGTAGCCGTTTTTCTCTTCCCTCTAAACAGAAGCTACTTTACAATTACGTCTTGAGCTCACTTCTGTTTTCGATCTGTGTTCTCCTTAGGTTACCTTATCCATTTATCCTCATGAATACTAAATATATATGGTATATTAGGTTTCATATCTTCCTCCCCCGTCCCCCTTCCCCCAGCGCGGGTCTTGCTCCGTCTCCAGGCTGGAAGGCAGTGGCGGGATCTCAGCTCACTGCAACCTCCGCCTCCCGGGTTCAAGCGATTCTTCTGCCTCAGCCTCCCGAGTAGCTGGGATTACAGGTGACCACCACCAAGGCCGGCTAATTTTTGTATTTTAGTGGAGACAGGGTTCCACCACGTCGACTAGGCTGGTCTTGACCTCCTGACTTCATGATCTGCCCGTCTCAACCTCCCAAAGTGCTGGGGATTACAGGAGTGAGCCTGGCCAAGTTTCCTATCTTTATTACAACTCCCTCTTAATTTGGATCACTTTGTGTAAGTCAAATGAATTATTGCTCAAGCTAAAATTCTAGACTCCCCCTCCAAACCTGTTTTCTATCCTGTTTGTCTTATTTCGGTTAACAGCAGCTCCATTAGATTAATTTTTTAATACTGTCATCCTTACTGCTGGTATTTCATTTCACTCTTGCATTATCTATTGCTAAACTATTGAGAATTTGCTCTCCTCACATGATAATTCTACAGTGGTTAACGTTTCTTTAATATATAAAAACTGAAAGATTATTAGGATAATCACCAAGGTTCTCCATTCTCTTGATTAGTTATTTTTAGATTTCAAGACATAAATAAAAAAGAATTACACATGGGTCATATTTTCACATGAAGCTTAACTAAAGTGTTCTTCATCAGTTCCATTCCTATTCTATTTCTCTGGGGTAAAAGTTGTTTTGAGCTTGCTATACACTTTTTCTTTTTACGTAGTTTTTAATACAAATAAAAATATTGCTTGGCACTTCCTGATTTTTCACTCAACATTATGTGTTTGAGATATACATTTGTTTACCTATGGAAGGTTTTAATTGCTCAACAGCTTTTCAACTTACTGTTCATTTTCCTTCTCTGTTTCCCAAAAAATGGCATATTTTGATTGTTTCTAATATCTATCCACTACAAATAACATTGCAAGGGATGTTTTTGAATGTCTCCTTGTGAACATAAGTCAAATATAGTCTAGGGTATATACTTAGAAGAGAAACTAATGTATCAGGAAGCATATACATTCCGCATTTAATTAGATATTCCCACTACTGTCCAAATTGACTGTTACTAGCAGTGTTTGAGAACCACTTTTGTTTTGCATCCTTCTTAATTATTGATACTCTCCTGTGGTTTTTTATTTCACTTTTGCTCATCTCATGGGTTAACTAGATTATTCTGCAATGATTTTTAAATTATTAAGAGATAAATCTAATTATATTACTCTCTTATTTATTATAATTTGATAATATTTCATTACTTCCAAGTTTAAAATAAAGCAATAGAACAAAACAAAACAAGCAAATAAAATACTTTTACTATCTGGACCCAAGTGATTCCTCCTGAATTCAAAACACAACTTTTTTTTTTTTTTTACACTTTAAGTTCTGAGATACATGTACAGAACGTGCAGGTTTGTTACACAGCTGTACAAGTGCCATGTTGGTTTGCTGCACCCATCAACTCATCGTCTACATTAGGTATTTCTCCTAATGCTATCCCTTCCCTAGCGCCCTAGCCCCTGACAGGCCCTGGTGTGTAATGTTCATTTTATAAACACAAAACAATTCATCTCTTTCTCAAACATGTTGTGTCCTTTTCATTTCTATGTTCTTATAAACTTTTTCTCCTTTCACAAGACCAATTTGAAGACTTTCAGGAAAGCTTAAATAAGGCAAATATCGGTAAAGTCTTTAATCATTAAAGTCATAATTTGTCACACAGCATTATCAATAAATTAATGTAATGATTATCCTCTATTTGGGGTTTATATGTAAAGTTCTCTCTCACTACTTGACTTCCATGGGCCTTTAGCCTTTGCTACCACAACATTTTAAACATAATTCTATTAATGGAATAATCACAGTTTTTGCCATATGTATCTACATGTCTGTCTTCACCCAAAATCCCTGAGTACCTATCCTTCCTATTCTTTTTAGTAATATTGATGCTAGGTTCTTTGTAGGGGCTACACTTCTAGCCAATTTTCAATAAATTAGTTTGAATAAGCTATAATAATACCCACTTTGATTTTTTCTGCCTAAAATCATCAGTAATGTGGCTTATAAGAGCAAGGACTTACTTAACTGCTCTTTTATGTGAAGTAAGGAGGATTGAAGACAGAATGTTCTGTCTCTTTAAAAAAAAGTCTTTTTCATTCTCATTTCCTTCTCAGCTCTTCAAAAGGGTGATTTCAGCTCTCCAACAAAATATGCCTTGAAAATCATAAGCCTGGAACATGTGCAAATCAAGTCTGTGAACTGTAAGTGCTCCAGTTTTCCACTTGCAGTCAAGCTGGCAGTCACTGACTTCAATGGTCAATAGGAGTTGCAGCAGAAGTGGTCTTATTTGACTACAGCAGAGTTTTCTTTGCCCGTCAAAGGCAATCCAGACCCTTCTTGAGTCATCATATCAGGATTATTATAGAATAGAGTCCAGACTCAAGAATGCTAAATCAAATCATGAAGTACAAGAAGCACTTAGCTGGGGAATGGATTAAGTATCCTGGATTTTGCTGTGTGTAATTAGTACCTGGAAACCAAGTCAGCAACAAGAAAGCAGTCATGAACACAGAGAGGAGTATCAGGTTTTTGATAGAGAGTAATAAACGCATTCTTATTGTGTTCTTTCGTACTTTTTTCAAGTTTTAGAAAGTACCTATTTGGCACCTAAATACTTCTGAAATATAGTGTGTAATGCAATGTAGTTCTTTGCTGAATTAATACTCTGTTGCTTACATAAAAAATACCCTGGAAGTTGAGCCTAGAGACTTCTCTTGATAGTAAGGTGATGGGAATCTCTTGCTTAAAACCAGTGATGAAGAAGGGAGTACAAATGCTATGAATTTAATTGAAGTGAGACAAACCACAGGCTTCAGACTTACCGGTTAAAACAAGTTAGAACCAAAAGGGATGAAACAAATTAGAACCAAAGATTAAAAAAAAAAAAAAAAAAGATCTTAGCAACAAAATCAACATCTTGCACCTATTGCTGTATTTTACAACCTCCTATCTTACCTGAGAGTTTATCCTTTGAATTACTTAAATGTATCTTTTTAAAGCTCTGAAAACATATAGCATAAGAAGAAAGAAGTAACAATTTTAGGCCAGGCGAGGTGGCTCACGCCTGTAATCCTAGCTCTTTGAGAGGCTGAGGTGGGCAGATCATGAGGTCAGGAGATCGAGACCATCCTGGCTAATGCGATGAAACCCCATCTCTAATAAAAACACAAAAATAAAATATAAAATAAAATTAACTGGGCGTGGTGGCAGGCACCTGTAGTCCCAGCTACTCAGGAGGCTGAGGCAGGAGACTGGCATGAACCCAGGAGGTGCAGCTTGCAGTGAGCCAAGATTGCACCACTGTACTGCAGCCTGGGCGACAGAGGGAGACTCTGTCTCAAAAAAAAAAAAAAAAGAAGCGGAAGTAACAATTTTATTTATTACGGTTTCCTCCCATGTTACATGCTAACTCCTTTCAAAATCTTATTTAGGTTATGTATTTCTGACTTTAAAAACAAATAAAAATACAACTTAAAATAGCAATAGAAATATAGAAAACTAAATTTGTGAAACTTTGCTGAAATGTGTCTGGATGTTATATTAGAAATAAATAATAAACAACAGTCCAGATCAGATAAGTTTGACAAAACATGATGAGAAAGAGTGTTAATTTAGGGCATGGATCAGCACTACTTGCAGTATGTGAATAAGCATTTCAAATATCATAAAATTCATTTGGAGTCAAAGTTCTAAAAATACTGACCTCAGAAACATTTACTCTAAGTGTATCTGCCATGTTAGCATTCTGCAGAATACATATTGGGAAATGGTACCTTATAATGTATTAAGGATTAAAGTATAGTCTACATTCTTGGAATAAGTTATATTAATGTGAAAGAGTTAGATGTGAAAGATGACAAGTATTGGAATGCTGTTAAAATTTTGATGAGTTCTAAGTCAAAGCTTCTCATGTTTTTTCATTGTATGAGTAGATAATCATGATCGACTATCTTATTTCTCTTAAAAATTGTGGATTCTCATGTTTATAAAAGGAAAGAGAGAAATGAAGATAATAACTTTAAATTTCAATTGCTTTTTTGCACCACTGATGAAAACTTTTGCAACATATATTTAAATTCCATTTTAAAGCATAAATCTGGACAGACATGCTCTGTTTCCTTATATGAAGTTAACTTCTAGTAGTACACTATTTAGTTAAATGTCTTTGGTGTCTTAGTCACTCAAATGTCTTACAAATGTCTAGAATTTTAAAAATAATTTCCTTACTTTGGCTCTGAAGAAATACAGTAATTTTGAGATATTAGTCTTATTTTATCCTCAAATATGTTTCCAACTAATTTTAAAAAGGCCCTAAATCCTACATGATCTTTGATATTTCTTTAAAAATTAAAGTTATCTATATTAATTTTTAACAACATATCTTTATTTTGAGGTAATTTTTGAATTCCCACCTCACAATGATTTGACAAGAAAGAATGTCAAAATGAGAAGAAATGCTTCATAAAAAATAGAAAAATAAATTTTAATTCCTGTCTAAGCTTCTGGTTTCAATGTCCTGGAAAAAAGATATTGTTTCCCACCTCTTCTGTGAAAAAACAAAACAAACAAACAAACAAAAAAACTTACCAAATTAACAAGGATGTCATGGAATACAACCACAAAATTCATCTTCAATGAAAGTAGGATAAATTTGCAAAAGTAACCCAGAGTATTAGAATACATAAGTCAGAAGAATAAATGAGAAATAACTTAGCAAAGAAAAAGAAGTCATACCTAATTGCCTTTAAGTTGGGATGCAGCTGAAGAAGTAGGGTTGTAGTGACAGATCCAGAGAGCCTTTGGAAAGACGTGGAAACAGACACATCAGATATTGTCACAGCGTGAGTATTGGCACAAAAAATGGGGGCTTGATGGAAAGTTAAAAAAAAAAAAGGGAAGGAGAGTCTACATTAGTTCCTCAGATCTTCTACCCAATGTAGTTATACAACAAGGAAGTGTATTTTGTGTATTAGGGACCTTAGGAAAAGTGGAAGTTAAGGAGTAGGTGCTATTCTGAGTATAGAGTCGATAATTCCCAGTTTGCATTATACAAAAATGAGACTACTCAGCCCTTTTGCCTATGCAGATCCTAAACAACAGCAGACAGATTCATATTTACCACCCAAATAGGAGACTTGACTACCTTCCAGTAAATCCAATCCACATAGAACTTTCAATCAATTTTAGGGCCTTGTTTGTAAATATAAATGGGCTGCCAATATTTAAAAATGAATGACATAAATAAAGCAAACAAATAGAAAAAAATGGAGACAATAATAGAAGAAATATACTAGTAATATCTTCAGAGAAAATGGACAAGATATGACAACTATTAAACAGTGCTTAAAAAATGATTCAGTGAAAAAGTCAAAAAATTTAAAAATAATAATTATGGAAACAAATCATTTGTAGAAATGTCAAATCTTATCTTTCAAGAAAAAGAAATGGAAGACAAGATAATGCTCAATAGGAGAAAATAAAAAAGAAAATTAAAGTAATTGAAGAAGTCAAAAATCTGGCTAACAGAACTTCAGAAAGAAAAACAAAAGAAAAGAAAAGTGAAAATAGAGGAAAGAAAATTCTTAAAATGATAATTTTAAAAAAAGTCTCAGAACTGAAGGCATGAATTTCCAGGGCTCAAAGACCTACGTGCCTGGTTTAGGAAATGAGAAATCAACTTATGAAAATATATTATCATGGAATTTTACAGCATAGAAAGTAAAGAGATGTTTCTGAAATAAGTCCTAAAACTAATACTATTCTCTGCCTTGACAGCTGGTAAATTGGGAGTGCCTCTAATGGCCTCACTGCAAGTATTCCCCCAACCACCACTTTGCTCCTACAGATACGGTCCAGCTTCTTGATACTACAAATCCTGCCCCCTACAGCTTCTAGCTGTTCACCCTGTTCCTGAGTGCAAACCTCATGTGGACCTACAGTGTCCACCTCCCTGAACTATAGGTACATGTAACTAACAAAATGCTGTTGATCTCATCTCTCCAGTGTAGGATATTATGTTTTAGACATCTCCCATAACTCAGAGTGACAGTACCTTCCTCATTAATGGGGTGATTAGGAGACAATTAAAACATTATAGTTTTTCAAATAACAAGTTTTCTAAATACAAAGGATGGTAGATCAGAATCATATCAGTTTCTTAAATGCAATAGAAACAAGAAGAATATTAGAAAATATTTTCAAAATTTAGAAGAAAAATGTATTTACAATCTAAAATTATTTATTCATTCAAACTAATAAATATCAGAGTAGATAAAGTATTTTTAGTTTCAAAGTATGGAAAGTATAGCAAATTCGACTGTGCTGTACTCTTTTTATGGAAGCCCTTTCAAAATGGTTTCTATCAAAACAAGAGAAGAAGTCAAGACAGAAGCAGAGCTGTGATCCAGGGAACAGGACACACGACACAATAGAGATGCAAAAGAAAGAGAAAGAAAGACAAAAAGAAAGAAAGACAGAAGGAAAGAAAGACAGAAAGGAAGGAAGGAAGGAAGGGAAGGGAAGAAGGAAGGAAGGGAAGGGAAGAAGGAAGGAAGGAAAGGAGAAAGGAAGGGAAGGGAAGGGGAGGAAGGGAGGAAAGGGAGGAAACGGAGAGAAGGGAGGGAGGGAGGGAGGGAGGGAGGAAGGAAGGAAGGAAGGAAGGAAGGAAGGAAGGAAAAAAGAGTCCCAAGATCACAGCAAAAGAGAGTATCTGTGTAATGGTTATACGGTAGGTCTGAAGTGCACAAAGATCCTATTTTAGCAGAAAATGTCACAAGTAGTCTTGAGAGTGGAAACATGAAGCATGCTTGAAAATGAGAGGAAAGCTTTGGCAATATGGGAAATTTTAAAATGAGGCATTTTACAGAATTTCTGGAGTTTGTGTGGTGATTTATTTGTAAGTTCAAAAAAAATCAAATCAAATGAGGAGGGACAGAGATTTTTAACCTTTTTTTTAGTTTTAAAAAACTTTAAGTTTTGGCCGGGCGCGGTGGCTCAAGCCTGTAATCCCAGCACTTTGGGAGGCCGAGACGGGCGGATCACGAGGTCAGGAGATCGAGACCATCCTGGCTAACACGGTGAAACCCCGTCTCTACTAAAAAGTACAAAAAAAAACTAGCCGGACGAGGTAGCGGGCGCCTATAGTCCCAGCTACTGGGGAGGCTGAGGCAGGAGAATGGCGTTAACCCAGGAGGCGGAGCTTGCAGTGAGCTGAGATCCGGCCACTGCACTCCAGCCCGGGAGACAGAGCGAGACTCCGTCTCAAAAAAAAAAAAAAAATAAATAAATAAATAAACAAAAGTTTTAAAAGAAGGAAATGTACTCAGAGTAGACTTCTTGGCTCAGCAGTGAGGAATATTTGAAAAATCATCATGAAAATACTAAATGATTTTAAGTAAAAATTGAGGCATAATTATACTGAGTGGAAAATGAAAGGTGTAAATTAGCCAAAGAATAATATTATCTTATAGTAAGAAGTTTAAATTGATTATGTGATATATTATAGTATATTCATATTATTTGGATCTATGGAGAAAATCACCAAATGAAATAGTTAAGTATTAAATGTGTTTGTCTTTGAGGTCATAAAGAGACAAGAAACACTTTGGAAAACATATGCATTTTGGAAATAGTTGACTTTTAAACTAGTTTTATCTAATATATTTATTAAAATAAATACAAATTTTAAAAGCAATCTGGATTATATTTCTGATAATTGAAAATATGTTCCATAGTCACATTCACTAATAACTTGGTGTTTTCCACTATTTTTTCTGATAAGATTATTTGTAATTGCTTACACCATGACAATTTTCACAATCTTAATTCTAAATTTTTGGATGTTTTTTCTTTTGCTTCATTTCAGTGCTTCAGTTTATTCTCCTCCAGCTCACATGGTAAGTTAATTAGAATCTTCTTAAGAATCTTTATGTTTTTCTCATTAAGAGTACTCGTTTGAGATTAAATAATGTTGAAAATAAAATGATTCTTGAGTTCTAATTTCTCTCTACTTTATGGCAGTTGGGAACTTAATTTATCTAATGATATTCAGCTTAAACCTCTAAGATATGGGTGGTGATGGTTGCCTAATAATTTTTTTGAATATTGTGTTTCTAAAAATTCTAGTTTTAACTAGAGATATATAAACCATGTTCCATGATTCATTAATGTTCGGTAGCAGATTTCAAGTTAAAAAGATATTCTTATCAAAAGCCTTTTAAATGTCTAATATTTCCTTTGAGTCTAAATAAAGTGATATAATAAATGATCATTATTAGAACTGAGTTTGTGTTTTTAAATTTGGAACCTAGTTTGCATCCAGATTGGTATTCACACATTTTCTCTTTTGCTTAGTCAAAAATGATCTGGATATCAAATAAGCTTTTACTTATCCAAAAAAAAGTATTTACATATGGAAGGACATGTATACTGTTGTTTAATTTTAAAGTTATAGTCACATGCAGATAAATATTTAGGTATGTTTGGGATTGTGGCTAAATGTAATGCCTGCAGTTTTGCACTGTAATTAAGAAATGAGGTCTCTATATAGCAGCCCCTACAGAGAAAACTGTTGGTGAGGATATAAATTATGGCACAGTCCAGAGAGCTGAACCCCAGGAGGATAATGTGGGTATCCAGCTGTCCTAAGGGTTATATAACAGAAGTGCATGTCTGTGGCCTCCCCAGCGTAGGAGGGCCATCTCAAAAACAAACCCCTGAATTAACATCTCATTTTATGCACAAATTTCTTTTTCAGATTATATATTTTTAGCTTAGATAAATCTAAAACATTTTATGAATTACAACTAACAATTTAGTAGTAAACATTGGATTTGAATGATAGTACAATTCTCATTGATTTGAGTTAAATATTGGCTAAGCTAAATGGACTGAATTTATCTTTAATACTGATAGAATAGACTCTAGACAAATATTTAGATCCAAGAAGGACCCCTAGTCAGATAACTAGAAAAAGTAAATAAATATCAGAGTAAATAATTAAGAATATTTGCTTCAGACTTATTTTAACTTTGAAACAAGATGAATGCTTTAATAAATTCTGAGGAGCACAGCAGCTGGAAGACAAAAACAACTTATGAAGAAATTTGAAAAAAGTCACATGGATATACCAATAGCCCACCTATGACTTAAGGCATAAAATATTTGACTGACATACTTGAGATATAATTTGGTTTAAATATTTTAAAGTAAATATTATAAGATTTATAGCAAGTGTCAATAGAATTTAAATGTACATCAAACCTTGCCAAACAGCAAATTAAAAACAAACACAGGCCGGGCGCGGTGGCTCATGCCTGTAATCCCAGCACTTTGGGAGGCCGAGGCAGGCGAATCACCTGAGGTCAGGAGATCAAGAACAGCCTGGCCAACATGGTGAAATCCATCTCTACTAAAAATGCAAAAATTAGCCGGGTGTGGTGGTGTATGCCTGTAATCCCAGCTACTCGGGAGGCTGAGATAGGAGAATTGCTTGAACCCCTGCGTCAGAGTGAGCCAAGATTGCACCACTGCACTCCAGTGTGGGTGATAGAGTGAGACTCCATCTCAAAAGCAAACAAACAAACAAACAAAACCAAACAACAGCAAAAAACAGCATACAACTGAACAGTATAGGTATAGCAAGTACCAGTAACATGATGCATACATTTTCTTGGTATTTCAGATTATCCCATTTTAAACTTTTAAGTTCAAGGTTACATGTGGAGATTTGTTACACAGGTAAATTTGTGTCATGGGGGTTTGTTGTACATATTGTTTCATCACCCAGGCATTAAGCCTAGTAACCATTAGTTATTTTTTTCTGATCCTCTCCAATGTATCCAAAGATCCATAGGACCTAATGAACTAATTTTAGGAGATTCTGTAATATGTGTGTCAATATTCATCATTTCAAGTATGTTATCTAGGCACACATACTTGGTTTTACAAATTTCTATGTATATATTTCTTAAAACCTGGAAGTAATATGAATCCTAATTTCTGATTTCTCCTTGTTTTGTTTCATCAATTTAAGATTATTAAATTGTAACAAGCTACAGTACAAAATAATTGACACATTGCCATAACAGATGAATATAATGTGTATAAGAAAGGCAGGTGATATAAAACTGACAGCTGAAAGCTGCAGTTTACACAATCATCTTAAATCTAGCGATTATAAACTTCTTAAAAAGTGGTAAGTGATACCCCCTTTATGATATTGCATATATATTTCTGTATTTATGAACTAATTTAATAATAAAACTTTTATACTTTTCTCTTAGGACATGATGGTGTCTGAGTGTAGTGAATATTTAGAAGAAAGTTTTTGACTAAATGAAATTAAACAAAATATTTATTTATTTAAAAAGGCATACAATTTGATACTTAATCAGAAAATAAAGATGAAAAATTGAGGGCATAATTCAGGTAATTTACTGATACTTCTTTTTAAAATGTTTACACATATTTATTTTGCTTTTTAAATAATTTTAATTGACACATAATATGGGGTGCGGTGTATTTCAATACATGTATACAGTGTGCAATGAGCAAATCAGAGTAATTACTTCAAATACTTATTGTTTCATCATGTTGCAAACATTCAACAAAATCCTCTCTTCTTGCTATTTTAAAATATACAATACATTGTCATTATTTATAATCACCCTATAATACAATAGAATATTAGAATGGATTTATCCTATCTAGCTGTACTTTTGTATCTGTTAACCAACTTTGACTATTCTCTCTCCCTGCCACCTATCTCCACTTTTAGTAACTATTATTCTACACTCTACCTCTATGATATTAATTTTTTTAGCTTCCACATTTGAATGGGACATGACATATTTACCTTTCTGAACCTTGCTTATTTCACTTAGCATATAATGTCTTCCAAGCTCATCCATGTTGCCACACATGACAGAATTTTGTTCTTTTGTTTTGGCCAAATAGTATTCTATTGTGTATATATACCACATTTAAAAGATAAATCCGTTAATGGAGACTCAGGTTGATTCTACATCTTGGCTATTGTGAACAGTGCTACAGTAAACATGAGAGTGCAGATATCTCTTTGACATGCAGATTTTTTCATATGAATCCATTAGTGGAATTCCTGGATCACATGGTAATTCTATGTTTAGCCTTTTGAAAAACCTCCACACTTTTGTGTAAAGGCTGGACTCATTCATATTCTTACTCTCAGTGTATAAGAGTTCCCCTTTCTCTGCATCCTCACCAGCATTTATTGTTTCTTGATAATAGCCATAGCATAAGATAATATCACATTGTGATTTTGATTTGCAATTCCATGATGATTAGTGATGTTGAACATTTTTTCACATATTTTTCACATATGTCATCTTTAGAGAGATATCTTTTGGGCTTATTTGCCCATTTTAATTGGATTATGTATTTGTTTGCTGTTACATTGTTTGAGTTCCTTGTACATTGAATTTTGTATGTGATGAAAGATAGAAGTCTGATAGTGTAATGACTCTAGCTGTATTCATTTTGCTCAGGGTTGTTTTGCCTAGTCAGGGTCTTCTATGGGTCCATACAAATTTAATAATTTTATTTTATATTTCTTTGAAGAATGTCATTGGTATTTTTCTGGGGATTCGATTGAGCCTATAGATTACTTTTGGTAGTATGGTCATTTTCATAATATTAGTTCTTCCCATCCATGAACATAAGATTCTTTTAATTTGTTTGTATCCTTTTAAATTTCTTTCATCTGTATTTTATAGTTTTCATAGTAGAGCTCTTGTACCTCTTTAGTTGAATTTATTCCTGAGCATATTATTTTATTGTTGAAGTTATCATAAGTGAGACTACTTTCTTGATTTCTTTTTTATAGATTATTGTTGGTGTAAGGAAGCACTACTAGTTTCTGTGTGTTGATTATGTATCCAGCAACTTTAAAACCTTCAGTTGTCAGTTCTAAGAGTTTTTGGAGGACTCTTTCAGTTTTTGTAAATATAAGCTTATGTTGTCTGCAAAGAGGGACAATTTTACTTTCCAATTTGGATAGCCATTACTTATTTCTCTCATTTAATTGTGCTAGTTAGGACTTTCAGTACTATTTTGATTAAAAGGAGGCACCCTAGTCTTATTCCATATCTTAGAGGAGAAGCTTTCATATTTTTTCCACTTAGTATGATGTTGGTTATGAGTTTGTTATATATGGGCTTCGTGTTGAGGTCCATTCCTTCTATATCTAACTTGTTGACAGTTTTTGCTATGAAAGAGTATTGGATTTGAATTTTATCAAACGCTTTTTCTGCATCTACTGAGATGATCATACTGTTTCCTTCATTCTGTTGATGTAATGTGTTTTATTTATTGATTTTCATGTTGAATCATCCTTGCATCCCTGGGATAAATCCCAACTGTCCATGGTTAAATGACCTTTTAAATGTGCTATTAGATTCACTTTGCTACTGTGTTCTTGAAAACATTTGCATCCATATTCATCAGAGACAAATTTTCTTCTTTTTGTTGTGTCCTTTTCTGGTTTTGTTATCAAGGTAATACTGGTCTTGTGCAATTAATTCATAAGAATTTTCTACTTTTAAATTTTCTGGAAAATTTTGAGAGGAATTGGTATTAATTCTTTAAATGCTTGGTTAAATTTAGCACAGAAGCAAATAGGTCCTAGGCTTTTCTTTGATGGAAGAATTTTAGTTAAAAACTCAATCTCATTACTTGTAATTGGTCCAGTCCCATTTTCTATTTCTTCTTGGTTCAATTTTGTTAGGTTTCATGTGTTGAAAAATGTATCCATTTCAAATGGATTTTCTGATTTGTAGGTGCAGAGTTGTAATAGTCATGATAGTTTTTAATGGCCATTTGTATTTCTGTGGTATCATGCATAATGTCTGCTTTTCTATTTCTGATTTTATTTATTTGGTCTTTTTTTTTTTGTTAATGTAGCTAAGTGTTCACTGATTTTGTTTCTCCTTTCAAAAAAATTACTGTCTGCCTTCCTTCCCCCTTTTTAAAAAATTTAATTTGTTCTTACTTTTCTAATTCCTTGAGATGCATTGTTGTTTACTTGAAATCTTTATACATTTTTGATGTTGGCATTTATTGCTATTAACTTTCCTCTTAATTCTCCCTTTGTTGTATCCCTAGGTTTTAGTATATTGCATTTCTATTTCATGTTTTAAGAAATTATTTGATTTCTTCTTAATTTTTTATTGATTTATTCATCATTCAGTAGCATGTTATTTAATTTGCACATATTTGTTCAATTTCAAAAGTTCCTCTTGTATTAATATCTAGTTTTATTACATTGTGGTCAGAAAAAATACTTTATACCATTTTAATTCTTTTAAATTTGTTGAGACTTGTTTTGTGGCTTAACATGTGGTCTATCCTGGTGAATGTGCTGATGAGAAGCTTATATATTTTGCAGTTGTTGGGTGAAATGTTCTGTAATGTCTATTAGGTCCACTTAGTCTAAAGTGTAGTTTAAATCTAATGTTTCTTTGTTGATTGCCTGTCTGCATGATCTGCAAGTGCTGAAAGTGAAATGTTGAAGTCCCAAACTATTATTATACTGGCATCTACCTCTCTCTTTACAGGTAATAATATTTGCTTTATATATCTGTGTGTTCTGTTATTGGATGCATATATATTTAGACTCATTATATACTCTTACTGAATTGATACCTTTATCATTATACAAGGACCTTATTTGTCTCTTTTTACAGATTTTGACTTAAAGATTGTTTTATCTGATATAAATACAGCCACTCTTGTTGGCTTTTGGTTTCCATTTGCATGGAGTATCATTTTCTATTTCTTCATTTTCAGTCTATATGACTTCACAGGAAAAGTGAGTTTCTCATAGGCAGCATATAGTTGGGTCTTTTTCTTTTTTTGATTCTTCAAGTCTATGTATTATAAGTGCTGAATTTGATACATTTAATTCAAGGTTATTATTGACAGGTAAGGACTTAGTCCTGTAATTTTGTTCTATGTACTCTGGTCTTTTTTTATGTTCTTTCTTCCTCTTACCATTTATCACTGCAATTTGGTGGTTTTCTGTAGGGATAAGTTAGAATTCTTCTCTCTTTCTTCTTTTTGAACCTACTATATTAGTGAATTTCATAACTTTGTGTGTTTTCATGATAATGATTATCATCCTTTCACTTCTAGATATAGGAGTCCCTTGAGCATTATTTTGTAAGATTGGCATTGTAATAATGAATTCCTTCAGGTTTTGCTTGTATAGGAAAAACTTTATTTCTCTCTCATTTCTGAAGAATAGCTTTGCTGGGACTCTTGGCTGGAAAGTTTTTTCCCCCCAGTGCTTTGAATATATAATTCCATTCTCTTCCTTTGCAATGTTTCTTCAGAAAACCTGTTGTTAGTCTAATAGAGGTCCCCTTTTATGTGACTTGATACTCTTGTTATTTTTATAATCTTTTTTGTCTTTTACTTTTGACCTTTGACTATAACATGTTTCAGAGAGAAACTTTATGGGGTCTTATAAATTTTCTGTACCTGGATGCACATATCTCACTCTGAACTTGGGAAATTTTCAGCTATTATTTTACTAAGCTGATTTGCAATGCCTCATTCACTCCTTTTTGCCTAGCTCTCATCAAATGAACATTTGTTCTCTTAATGGTTTCCTATGAGACCTGTAGGTGTTCCTCACTCTTTTTTATTATTACATTTTTTCTTTGAGTAATTTCAAATTACTTATCAAGTTCAGAGAGCCTTTCTTCTACTTGATCAAGTCTGCTATTGTAGTTGCCTACTGTATTTTTCTATTTCATTCATTGAATTATTCAGCTACAAGATTTCCATTTATTTTTTAAAATAATTTATAGGATTTTTAAAAAATTTTTGTTCATATTATAGTTTTTCTTTCCCAAATATCATTGACTTGTCCATCTGTATTGTTACTGAATCTCATGAAGTTGCATTAAGACCATTACTTTAATTTATTTTCTGAAAGTTCATTGATTTTATTTTCATTGGGATCTGTTACTAAGGAGTTATTTTATTCCTTTGATGGCACCACATTTCCTTTATTTTTTATTTTTCTCATGTTTCTTTGTCAGTGTCTCTGCATCTGGTGGAGCAATTACGTCTTCAAAACTTTCTAGAGTGTTCTTTGTAGAGAAAGACTTTCACTTGCATTTGGGTTTCAGTAAGCTGCTTGTGAAGGATGTGATAAGTGTTTCTGGATAGGTGCAGTGGTATGTCTCTATGCAAATTCTGCAGCCGCATCTCACCAATGATTTCAGGTGCCTCAGTGGCAGCATCAGTGGTGGTATATGTTGTTAATGTCCTCAGTGTCAAGGGTTTTTGGTGTTCTTCTATTTCCACTTTTCAAATTGAGGGTATCCTTCTCAAGTCTGACATAGCCTGTAAGCAGCTGCAATAGCACTGGGTTCCAGGTACAGGTGCTTGAAGTGGCTGCGGGGCCAGGGCCATAGGCTCAGCGGCTTGCAAACCTAATGTGGCTCCTTGATCTTGGGCTGAAGATTCACTCTCTGTGGCATGGTAGGATGTAGATTGACCACAGAGCCAGAATCTGTGACTCTGAGGCACCAATTAGTAGCTCCAGCCCAGGGGGTCAGGTTCTAGCTGTTATTCTAACCCAGGGGTTCAACCTGACTCAACAGGGCTCAGAAAATCCATTTTAAGAGGGTACAGTGGCAAGTTGGATCTCAGAGAATGAGGCACTATATAATATTGACTGTATACTCTGGGATGGTAGAATTCAATAGTATCCCAGACTCTGTGAGGCCAGTTGCAGCAGCAGCAAGAAACACAGAATGGCAGAGTACAGCCATCATTTGGATCCTGTAGTGAGGTAGAGAATAGCTCAGTGATAACTCCATTCCGAAGGGAGAGAGGTATCTTAGCAGCTCATACTTTAGGGGGCTAGTCCAGCTCCAGGCAAGCAGGGTACTAGAGATGTTTCACCTGTAGGATGAAATGTGGCAGCTGAGCCACTGCTCTATTTTTATGAGACATGGGGTACTACATCAGCTTAGCTCTGGGATATTTAGCTTCTCAGCTTAGCCAGAGTTCCACTTCTTCAGAAGGAAATGTGCTGTTTCAGCTCATGCCTGTGAGCTGGGTAGCTCATATTTATGTTCATATTTATGAATATAAATACCATTTTACTGAGATCCAGGTGTCTCTTCAGCTTAGGTTCTGGGGCATGTGATTACTCTTGGCAGCCAAAGGACCATTTTCTGGCATATAGGGCTCTGCTTCAACATAGGCACCTTGGAGACATAACTGCTCTGACAGCCAAGGTAATATTTCTTGAGAGAGATGGTACTACTTCAGCTCTAGCCACAGGGAACAAGGGGATAGGTGGTTGGAGTGGTTCTTCTTCAGTTTGGTTCCATGAGGAAGGGTATAACATATGCTTGCTGCTTGGCTTTGGGATGTTAGCCCACCAGACGGGTGTGGTCCATTGGCAGCTTAGCCTCATCAATGAAGGGCAGCAATGACTGCTTGCCCCCATTGTAAGACACACTCTGGTAGTTCTAATTCCAAGATGATATAGGACAGCAGTCATGTGACCACTGGGGTGGGGAACAGTATAAGCTCCTTCTCTGGAAGAGCACAGCAACCTTAATTCTAGGTAGCTCCCTTAGCTGGGCTTAGTGACTGTAAGCACTATATGGGACCCCAGTGGTGAGGTGAGATCTGTACATGTCTGTATTGGTTCTTTTTCATGGACCAATATGCTAATAAAGACATATCTGAAACTAGGCAATTTACAAATGAAAGAGATTTATTGAACTTACAAGTCCACATGGCTGGGAAGGCCTCAAAATCATGGCAGAAGGCAAGGAGGAGCGGGTCACATCTTACATGGATGGCAGCAGGCGAAGAGCTTGTGCAGGGCAGCTCCCATTTTTTAAACATCAGATTTTGTGAGACCCATTCACTATCATGAGAACAACACTGGAAAGACCTGCCCCCATAATTCAGTCATCTCCCACTGTGTCGCTCCCACAACAGGTGGGAATTATGGGAGCTACAAGATGAGATTGGGGTGGGCACACAGAGCCAAAACATATCATTCCACCCAAGCCCCTCCCAAATCTCCTATCTTCACATTTCAAAACCAATCACGTCTTCCCAACAGTCCCCCAAAGTGTCAACTCATTTCAGCATTAACTCAAAAGTCTACAGTACAATGTCTCATCTTAGACAAGGCAAGTTCCTTCTGCCTATGAGCTTGTAAACTAAAGCAATTTAGTTACTTCCTAGATACAATTAGGGTACAGGTTTTGGGTAAATACAGCCATTCCAAATGGGAGAAACTGGCCAAAAGAAACGGGCTACAGGCCCCATGCAGGTACAAAATCCAATGGGGCAGTCAAATCTTAAAGCTCCAAGATTATCTCTTTTCACTCCATGTCTCACATCCAGGTCATGTCAGTGGAAGTAGTGGGTTCCCATGGTCTTGGACAGCTCTGCTCCTGTGGCTTTGCAGGGTACAGCTGAATTCCTGGCTGCTTTCATGGGCTGGTATTACATGTCTGCAGCTTTTCTAGGTGCATAGTACAAGCTGTCAGTGAATTTACCACTCTGGGATCTAGAGGATGATGGCCTTCTTCTCACAGCTCCACTAGGTGGTGCCCCAGCAGGGACTCTGTGTGGGAGCTCCGACCCCACATTTCCCTTCTGCACTGTTCTAGTAGATGTTCTTCATGACAGCCCCACCCCTGCAGTAAACTTCTGCCTAGACATCCAGGCATTTCCATACATTCTATGAAATCTAGATGGAGGTTCCCAAACCCCAGTTCTGGACTTTTCTGCACCTAAAGGCTCAACACCACATGAAAGCTGCCAAAGTTTGGGGCTTGCACCCTCTGAAGCCATGGCCCAAGAACTACATTGGCTCATTTTAGCCATGGTTGGAACAGCTGGGGCACAGAACACCAAGTCCCTAGGCTGAACATAGCATGGGGACTCTGGGCCCAGCCCACAAAACCACTTTTTCATCCTAGGCCTCCAGGCTTGTGATGGGAGGGCCTGATGTGAAGACCTCTGATATGCCCTAGAGACATTTTTTCCATTGTCTTGGAGATTAACATTCATCTCCTCATTACTTATGCAAATTTCTGCTGCCAGCTTGAATTTCTCCTCAGAATATGAGATTTTATTTTCTGTCACATTGTCAGGCTTTGAATTTTCTGAACTTTTATGCTCTGTTTCCCTCAAAAAACTGAATACCTTTAACAGCACCCAGTCACCTCTTGAATACTTTGCTGCTTAGAAATTTCTTCTGCCAGGTATCCTAAGTTATCTCTCTCAAGTTCAAAGTTCCACAAATCTCTAGAGCAGGGGCAAAATGCTGCCAGTCTCTTTGCTAAAACATAATAACAGTCACCTTTGCTCCAGTTTCCAACAAGTTCCTCAGCTCCATCTGAGGCCACCTCAGCCTGGATTTCATTGTCCACATCATTATTAGCATTTTGGTCAAAGTGATTCAACAAGTCTCTAGGGAGTTCCAAACTTTCCCACATTTTCCTGTCTTCTTCTGAGCCCTCTAAACTGACACAACCTCTGCTTGTTACCCAGTTCCAAAGTCACTTCCATATTTTCAGGTATCTTTTCAGCAGCACCCCACTCCACTGGTACCAGTTTACTGTATTTGTCTGTTTTCACGCTGCTGATAAAGACATACCCAAGACTGGGCAATTTATAAAAGAAAGACATTTATTGGACTGACAGTTCCACATGGCTGGGGAGGCCTCACAATCATGGCAGAAGGCAAGGAGGAGCAAGTCACATCTTACATGGATGGCAGCAGGCAAAGAGATCTTGTGCAGCACAACACCCATTTTATAAACCATCAGATCTTGTGAGACCCATTCACTATCATGAGAACGGCATGGGAAAGAAACATCCTCATAATTCAGTCATTTGTCACTGGGTCCCTCCCACATGTGGGAATTACAGGAGTTACAAGATGAGATTTGGGTGGGGACACAGAGCCAAACTGTATCAATTTCTAAGGTGTTGAAGAGAGTAGTTGGAATCTTCTTGCTTACCTCCTTGCTGGGGGAGAATTTCCTCCTGGTTCCCAACTAATCTCAATTGGGGCATGGGATGGTGGAAGCCTGGGATTTTTTTTCTATTCTTTATGTGGCTATCCTGGATTTCTGTGCTCAACAGGGTTTCTGTTACTCCTCTTACACACTCTGGCTCTCTCTCTATTATTTTCATTAATATGTGTTTGTTTAGTCATTGTTCTGATTGACTTTGTGAGGGGGACAAGGTTAAGGGACTGTTGGTCAGCCATTTTGCTGATGTTACTCTTCCAGTTGATGCTTATCTTTGGAAACTGATAAAAAATACCTAAAATTTGTGGCTGTTTATATTGATATTCTATTTTTTACTGGGGTATAGTGAGGCTTTAGAAAGTGAATCTTGACCTGCACATGTATATGACTATGACTAACAGATGCCTTGGCCCTACCTTGAACAAACTGAGCTCACATCTTGTTTCTAAAATTATATAACTAAATTAGTTCTTTCCTTTGGCTCATGCCCTTTTTGGCTTTCATTTCAATGCAGGAAGATGTTACTTTTGCTTCCTGAAGAGACGAACACAATACATTGATTTGTCCTTTTGCAGCATCAGTTACTATCACTCAGAAAACAGGAGAGATGAAAATGACAGAACACACTAACGTAGCAAATTGACACATACTGGCATCATTCATTCTATCTTACTCTAAACATTTTACCATGAATTTAAGTATTAAATTTCTGTAGAAGGGAAATTGTCTATAAAATAAAAGTGCCATGTAATATCTTTCTATGAATAGCTATGGGGTTTATTCATGGCTTCAAGTGATATAGTCTGTAGAGTTTCTGCAAACTGAATAATAAAGGGAAATAGTAAGTAACAGAACATCTAAGCACATTGTATTTCACAGAGTTGCCTTGTTCATTTCAGACAAAGAGCTTGTAGAAGTGGATTTGTGGAACTAGAGATGGCAGGTCCCTGATGGAAAGTCTGACTATCTCCAGACAGGCAAGATTTTGAGCCCAGTGATTTTCTACTGCTCATGAGATTAGTTTGTTTTATAATTTGCTGCTTCCAAGCAAACTTTGACACTGCTTATAGAAAGAAACTGGCGAGATGCTGAAAGGAAGGAGAGAGAAAAACTTGTATCATGAATTAATGCAAGTGGAAGATAATAAAAACACCCCAAACCTAACATATATCTTAAAGAAAATCTTACCAGACTCACTTATTTATGTTCTTGAAATGTGTACAAACACTTTTATTTTCGTAAGCTAGAATAAAAATTCCAATTGTACAACTACTAAAATTTACTAAAAGCTAAATTACTTTGTATTGTGCATCACTAATTTAATATGCACTCAGCTAAAAGTCTGTGTTGGTAATAGAATGCATAGAACAAGTAGAGTGATAGATCAAACCTGTCCTATTTCTCAGTGATTCATATTACAATTTTGTTGGAGAACTAAACCTGGAAGATTTTTATTGCTAAAAAATACTAAAGTTTCAGACCCCAAAGTGAACTTAAGTATATTTGAATAAAACTTAATTTATCAAGTTAGATAATCATAGCCCATATGGATGATGGACATGTTCAATGACATAAAATGAAACATTAATATCAACCGTTCTATTCTTACCTTCCACTCTGTTTGATTATATCACATGTTTTCCATGTTTGTGTGTAACTGAGGGATTGTCCAATTAGATGTCAAGCTGGTAATACCGGCAACAGGTATTTTGAAATATTGTGGAAATTTTTATATTTAATCTTATTTGAACATGCGATACAAGATTCACATTAAGTTTTTCCAAAGCACACAGAAATCAGTTCTTTTTTTAAATGGATATTCCTATTATCATCCTAATGATCTTGCTTACATAAAATGTTTGGGTGAGGAAGATAAAAAAGCCACCAATTTCAAATAGTACAGTAGGGAATTGTGGTGATAAATAGCTTTTCAAAGACATGATAACAGATGCCATTAAAAGGCACAAGCTGTTAAATCTAGAGTCTCATATGTGCTTTGTTCTTGATTTCTAAATTTATCCCAGGTTGTTTTCAGAACTTAAAACAGTCATGGGAGGCTGGTGATTAGAGAAACTATTTGAAGTTTCACAATCAGAGCAGCTGATCAGAGATGACAGAAGATGATGCTGAATTGTATGAAGCAAATGCAAAAGACTGATTGGGGAATGTTTTGGCAAGTAACAAAAGAAAACATCAGAGATTTTTAGCCAGTATCAAATAGCATTTAAGTTATATATGTTTTTCAGACCCAATGTATCAATTAATACTCTTTTTTCTAAGTGATAATTTCATATGCTTATTTGAGAATTATAAAAAGCAATTGTATTAGTCTGTTCTCATACCACTATAAAGAATTACCTGAGACTGGGTAATTCATGAAGAAAAGAGGTTTAATTGACTTACAGTTCCACAGGCTGCACAGGAAGCATGGCTGGGAGGCCTCAGGAAAGGTACAATCATGGTGGAAGGTGAAGGGGAAGCAATCATGTCTTAACACAGTAGAGCAGGAGAGAGACAGGGAAGGGGGAAGTGCTATACACTTTTAAACAACCAGATCTCGTGAGAACCCACTCACTATCATCAGAAGAGCAGGGGGGAAATTTGTCCCCATGATCCAATCACCTCCCACTAGGTCCCTCCCCCAACACTGGGAATTACAATTCAACAAGAGATTTGGGTGGGGATGCAAAGCCACACCATGTCAGGAATAAAATTTTGATTTAGAAAACAAGCATACAAGTAATACACAGAATGATTATTGAAATGATAGGTCACAAATTCTAAGGGCATAAGATCATCATTTCTCACCTAAACTACTATAGTCAGACTCTACCTGGTCTCTCTGAAAAAATCTCCCTCCCTTAGCATTTATTATTTAAAAAATGTTTTATTCCTTTTATTTTATATCATGGTAAGGACACAACATGAGATCTACCCACTTAACACAATTTTAAGTGTACAATCTATTACTGTAATTATAGGTACAATGTTTCATGGAAAATCTCCAGAACTTAATAATCTTGAATAACTGACACTTTATACCCACCAAATAGCACCTCCACAGTTCTTCTTTCCCCAATCCCTGATAACCACCATTCTACTCTCTTCTGAGTGTTTGGCTATTTTATACACCTCACATAAGTAATATCATGCACGGTTTGTCCTGTGAATGGCTATTTCATGTAATATAATGCTCTCCGGATTCATCCATGTTACACATGGTAAGATTTCCTTTTTTTAAAGACTGATTAATATTCTATTGTATGAATGTGCCATATTGTTTGTACCTATTCATCTGTTGATGGACAATTAGACCTTGACTATTGTGAACAGCGCTATAATGAATGCCAGAATGCTGGTACCTCATTGAGATACTTATTTTAATCCTTTTAGATATGAGCCACTGGATCATGTGGTATTGCTAGGAAGCTCCTTAGTGTCTCCATAAATGTTGCACAGCAGTGGCATCATTTTATATTCCCACCCACAGTTTGTAAGCATTCCAATTTCACCACATCGTCACCAGCAGTTGTTATCCTGTATACTCATACAGCCATGTGCGCACACACATACACACAGATATAGTATACATAGATTTTATAACATACATAGCTTATTAAATATATAGCTTGTATTTTATACATTTATATAAAATATATATATAATAGCCATCTTAACAGGTGTAAGGTGATATCTCATTGTGGGTTTAGTTTACATTTTCCTAGTGATTAGGGATGTTGAGTATCTTTTTATATGCTCGTTGGCGATTTGTATATTATCTTTGTAAAAAGTGTCTATTCAAGTCCTCTGCCATTTTAAAATTAGGTTACTTGTTTCATTGACTGTTTCTATTTTTTTCTTTATTTATTATTTTTGTTATTTGAGTTGTAGGAGTTTCTTCTTTATTTTAGAGATTGATTCCTTATCAAATATATGGTTTGCAAACATTTTCTCCAATTTTGTAGGTTGTCTTTTCATTCCATAATTGTTTATTTTCTATGCAGAGGTTTAGTTTGATTAGGACAGAAATAAACAAAATGAAGAATAAAAAATAGAAAAAATCAAAGAAACAAGATATAAAATTGAAATATAAAAAAGGATAAGTAATGAGTTAGATTAAGTAAAAAGGAGAAAACTGAAATAAATAAAATAAGCAGTGAAAGAGAAAATATTGCCACTCATCCACAGAAATGAAAAGGTATCCTACAAGGCTACTATGAACAATTACATAGCAAAAATTTAGATAAGCTAGAATAAATAAATTCTTAAAAACACACAACCTACCAAGATGAAATTAAAAAGAAATAGAAAATCCAACTGTACCTATAACTAGCAAGAATACTAAATGAATAATTGAAAACTTCCCAGCAAAGTAAAGTCTAGGGCCAGCTGGCATCACTGGTTATGAACATTTAAAGAAGTGATGCCAATCCTTCTTAATATCTTCCCCCAAAAATGAAGTGAATAGGACACTTTCACATTCATTTTACGAGATTAGCATGCTGCAGTTTATTCTTTACAGAGAATTTATATTGACCATTTTTTAACTCAGGTCATCACATCCCTGTACCCCAAATCCCCCAAGGCTTTTAATGACATTTAGAATAATGTTCCAACCATTCACCTTAGCTTGAACGAGTCTATATGATTTGATTCCTGAGTATTTCTCTGAAATCAGCCCCTGCTTTTGTGCCAAACTTAGAATACAATGGACTTCTTCTTCTTTATCAAATATGACAATTATTAATTCATTTCAATAACTTTGATCTTAATGTTTCCTTCACCTGTGTGTTCTTCATTCAGACATTTCTATGGTTTGTTCTCCAAATTTGTTCAAATTTTTGTTTAAGTGTCACCTTCTAGCTCCTCTATCTTAAAGAGTAGTTATGGCGGCACAAATGTCACCTTCTAGCTCCTCTGTCTTAAAAGGTAGTTATGGTGCCTCTCTCTCCTTATCCTACTCAACTTTTGTTTATAGCATATATCATTAGTTGCCATTTTGTTATGCATTTATTTGTTTTATTTACTCATTATCTCTTTTGTGCAATTGAATGTAAACTCCATTAGATCAGAATCTTGTCTATTTTGTTCATTTTGTATATCCAATGCCTAAAGCACACAATAACACTCAATAAATATCCCATGAACTAATATTGAATAAATATATCTTTGTATAGTACAATATTATTGTCACATTATTTTAAATGGTTTAAAGTACAGTAATTAGGGCTTAGTTTATCTAAATACACCAGGCTTTTTGAGGAGGGGGAAATTTTCATTTTATTTCCCATCGTATCATGACAATATACTTATGATTCAGTCTATATTTCTTGCATTGAATGTGGCTTTGATCTATTAATAGTAGCATCTGCTTTCAATGTCTTCTCTTAGACTATTACTTAACTAATCTTGGTATTCTATTTTCAATGACAATATATAAATTTCCTAGACTTTGTTGTGGAAAGTAATACACTTCCAGTTGGTTGTCAAGCCTCATTTCAAAACCCAAATGCACACCACACCAGTCCTACTTTACCTGACTTGGATGAAATCGCCAACCCTTGTCCAAAATGTACTCCACACTAGTCCTGTGCCCTGATTTAGATAAATCTCCAACTCTGCCCAATTGAGCTAAACAATTCTCAGTTGGATCACATCTCTTATTACATGCAGAAACAGGGCTTCATTCTTATTGGCATATGACCATACAAGATACACTTCAAGAAGCAGTACATTAAATTGTTATTAGCATAATGCTTTAATTTATTTAAAGTGGCAAAATTTATTAACATTCAGCAATTACAATCTTTATTACTCTTACATCAATTGTACACACCTGTCTCAAGTTCATTGCATATTCTAAGCAATGTCATACAAAAATCTAAACTGATGAAGTCTATATGATACTTCCTTAAAAGGGAAACATGCTGCAACCACTCAGGCAGAAACAGTGGTTCCCAGAGCTATAGAGAAAGAGGTTAACATGAGACACGTGAAATAGATAATTGGCTTTCTCTAGGCATATGTGCAGTGAGATCTTGGTTGGAGGTCATATTTTTGTTTTCATTGTTTCTTGAAAGTTTCTTCTTAGGTAAATAGAAAGGCATGCTTAAATTGCTTGACATGCTTGTGAATGTATTTTGTTAAGGGATTAGGATATTTCTCAGAATGGTATGCCAGAAACCGAGTACAATGCAAGACTTTGATATTTTACCTCTTGTTCAGTGTCATTAATGTCTTTATCAACCTCTCTTCCTGCTGAGACATTGTTACACTATCTCAGAGGTGAAACATCAGTCATTAGATAAAAATGCTGGTGGTTATTAATCTTAACATTGATGCCAAACACCCATTCCCATGTTCTCTATCTCTCTTTTAGGTACATTTTGATTATCCCTCCAAATACACTTTCACTCTTCTACACCTTCTCTATGTTCTGGTGGGCTGACTTCTAAGGCTTTCAAAATGAGACACATTTGTGTTCCAGTTATAACTAAATGATAAAGAGCAGTGGTAGAAAAATTACTGTCTTTGTGAGGTCTTCTCTGGCTCAGTATGGCCAAGGGTTGCTCTTTCTCTCTCTCTGGGTTATTATACAAATCTCTCTGCTCACCACTTGGGTCTCTATGTTTTATCCCTGAACCACTGCTAACACGAGGATACTCTATTACCCATAGCTTTTTAATTTGGTTTCTTGCTCCATCTTTGTAAAACAATATATTAGTTGAATTCTGCTCCAGTTACTCAATTTGAGGGTCATGTTGGAGACCTGACTGATACATTGTTCAAGGTTAGGAAAGTTCTGGAGAGAAGTAAAAGACAAATCCAACACCTGCTATAAAACTTCAACGCTTCATTTGCAATCATAAGTTTTGCTAGGATTCCACACTTGACTCTCAAGCAAGAACATTTTCATACACGTATTAAACATAAGCTAGTTGTACAAAGAGACTAGAAAACTGTTTTTGTGAATTAGGTTCTTGAACAAATTTAACCACTTTATTTTTAACCATATATTGCTCTATGAATTTCATGCAATTTTGGGGAGGTAATTTTAAAAGAAGTAACTTTAAAATATGCTCTTACTTATCCCTTGAATTTAAGATAAACTGTTATGTGAATTATGTGAATTGTCTAAATAGAATGTTTATTCAACACACTTGACATATGGATTAGTCTGGAAATGACAAAGTTTTATGTTTTTAAAATAGTTTTATTCACTGATTCAAATATTCTATATTTTGTTCATCTATGACAATCACGTGCATTTAAATTTGAAAAATAACTCTTTTTTATTTAGGAAAATTATTTTGTTACTGTTTCAAATTTTGGTTGGTAGTTTCAGTGTTATACTTTCGTTAATTTCTAGATTTATTTTATGTTTTTCAAAGAGTCAATTGGGTGTGTTATTTTTGAGAGTTATATGAGGCTAATATTGCTTCTTTAAAATAGGATTAATTATGGCTGATTTTCCACAGAGACAAAACATGAATGCTTATACTGTATGAAAATGTGAAATATTTGAAGGGAGTTTACTACACAGTAATTCTTTACCACTCCTTAGTTTTAAACTAATTGAAAACTAAGAGAAAACACTCAGAAGATAGAGAAAAATGTACTAACTTTTTAGTAATGACATCTATATTAGTATACATAAATTACTATAAAACCAATAATTTACTCATCTTTTCCTGCAGTGTAAACAATAGAATAACATAGGACTGTAAGTTTGAGTTTGGAGTGCCAATAAACTTATCCATGTTTCCATCTTCCAAAAGCCCAAGTGAAGAGTGAAGGCACCTAAATAGACATTGGGAAAACAACAGCAACAACAAAAACCATAGTACATTCAGCTTCTCAAAGTATTAAAAGTTTTTTGGAACTCAAATCTAGAATTTAAAAAATCAGATAACATCTTCAAGTCAGTAGATTATCTTTTTTTCTATTGTATATCTATTTAGCTATCATAAACTTATCTATTGTTTTTATCCACTTTTAAAAATAATATGTGAACTAATAAAATCTTATTATTAAAAACTTATGAAAACATTTAAATTAATATGTTCCCATGTCAAATATAAAAATTCACTCTTTCATCTAAAGAAGTATACTGTTAATTTGATATTGAAATTTCCTGACGTTTTTGTGTGTATCCATGTATTCTTGTTTATTTGCATGTATTCACATTCATATGCATATATTCACTTTCACAGGCATGCATAGAAATATGCAGTTTTGAAGGATCAGTTGTATATATTGCTTTGCAAATTGCTTTTTTTTTTTTTTTTTTGAGATGGAGTCTTGCTCTGTCACCCAGCCTGGAGTACAGTGGTGCAATCTCAGCTCACTGAAGCTCTGCCTCTTGGGTTCACACCATTCTCCTGCCTCAGCCTCCTGAGTAGCAGGGACTACAGGCACCCACCACCACTCCTGGCTAATTTTTTGTATTTTTAGTAAAGACAGCGTTTCACTGTGTTAGCCAGGATGGTCTCAATCTTCTGACCTTGTGATCTGCACACCTCGGCCTCCCAAAGTGCTGGGATTACAGGCATGAGCCGCCACAAGTGACCTGCAAACAGCTTTTTAAACAATATGTTGATTGAGAGATTTAATGGTTATTGGGGAGACATGACACAATTTTCTTTATGATGCTTTTCCACAATATAGATTTCTTAGGTTATTTTAAAAAAAGAAAACAAACAAACAAAATAAAACAAAACAAAATAAAATGATTTGTATAAATCTGTCAGTAACTCCTTTCAACCTGGTCCAAAGTAGAAAATTGATAAAAATTAGAAATTATAACCATAAATTGAATATTCTAATTTCTGGTTCCCCCGCTGAGATCAGCATTAATATCCATTGTCATAGGTATTTGTTGTTCTCGGGAGTTGCTGTTAATGGTAATAATAGCTACTTTTATATAATTATTTCCTTTTTCTCTAAGTTTACTATTTTCTTAATCTCTTTCCCTAGTACTAAGTATAATTGCTTTCTTACATTTCTATTATTTTCTTTTATGGTTCTAGTTACTGCTCTTTCTCAGTATGGTCCTTTGAGATTTTAGCAAATAAAACCATGAAGGAAGAATCAAGAAGTTTGAAAATTTGTTTGCTTTTCCATTGTGTAGCATTTTAATTTTGTTCTCACCATTTTCTGTGACCTCCATAGGACAGATTTGAAGAAAAACACCTAGCCCTTCTTTTCTCCATCAGAAATGAGAGGAACACTGTCATGTATGGAGGGGGATATGAAATTCTCAATGTAAGGAATTAAACAAAACAAATTTTTAAATAAACTTAAGATTTTATGAAAAATACACTTGCATGATACATTTTTAAAAAGAGTTATTAAACTCATGTAAAAAATAAATCTCATCATTTCTTGATCTCATCTTTCATTCCAAGTTTCTATGGGTAACTTCCTTTTAAGTTTTTTTGTATACTCTCAGAAATATTTTGAACATAAACAAGTGTATGTAAGTGTGTATTTACACACTTACATTGAAGCAGAAGTTATAAGACAAAAACAAGTTTTTCGGTACTTGGCTGACTCACTCCAAGGCCAGCAATAGGCAGGGCCCTGGCCAAGATGTGATAACACAATCCAGGAAGCCAGAATCTACAGGAATGAGTCCCAGATACTCTCCCAACACCCACTCAGAGCAAGGAAAAGAAAAACAAATTCCATTACTATCTCCTCATCCCCCTACTGTTTCTCAATTTCCCAAGTTTTGTAAGTTTCTATTTTCCCTTTGATGAAACTGCAAGGTCACAAGCTATGCTAGGGTTACCAAACCTGTCACAGTTTGATTAACTGCCTTCATTCTGTTTCTGTAAGCTTGCTTGCCTGCCCACGAGTTTTGTGCCATTAAATTTCCACCACGTCATTCAAATCAGCCAACCCTGTTTCAGAAGTGTATATAAAAGTCAAGCCCTGTCTTTGTTCAGGGCTCAGCCTTTGGATGTTAATCTGCTGGGCCAGTGGCCACCTAATTAAATCCTCCTGTTTCACCCATTGGTCTCTATGGTCCTCTGATTCTTGTAACATTTTATGGGGGCTCGTCCAAGATTGGAGACAAAAGATTTACTGTCTCTTTTGCCTTTGGTACTGGAGCCCCAGGCCTGAGAAGAACCCTGACCCCAGGTGCCATCAGGAGATCTTCAACCTGTAGGGGGGATCAGCTCTCATGCAACCTGGCTCCCTTCCCTGACAGCACAATGGAACCTAAGGGGTTACAGGATGTTTCCAAGAACAGTGTACTACAGGACTGTGGTAAGGTTTGGGCCCAAGGCAGGACCTGTCCCATAAGGATGGAAGGGGAGCCTGATCACCTTCCCGGGTGTACCTGGTAATCCAACCCAGAACATGAGAGTGACTCACTAATTAGGATGAAACCTATACCCCAGACTAGAAAGGGAAACTGGGAATGGGGAAGTGTGTGAATGCATGTGAAAGAGGTGGTTCCAGAAGAAACCAAAGCAGGGAGTGAAGTGTGGTGGCCACAGGAATCTTAGCATAGACCATACACTCCAAGCGATGTGTGGGACCAACTGGGACTAATGGCAAATGTCCTCCAGGGCTACTGCATATGGCTTAGTGAGGCATCCCACAATTTAGTGATTGTGGTGGCCCAGGTTTGGGACTATATACAAACCCTTCATTAAAGCTAAGTGGCATCTGAAAACTCCCACAAAGGAGGTGGACTAATTGGTCTGAAGCAAAAGTGGGAGCGAATGTGTTGTACCATAACTGGGAGGACATGGGAGGGAAGTCATCAAAACCCACTGCATTAGAATGTATGTTAAAGAACTTTACGAAAGGTTAAAGGGGGGATTATGGGATCAAGTTGACCCCCCAGAAGTTGAGAACTCTCTGTGAAATAGAATGGCCCTCTTTTAGTGTTGAATGGCTGGCCAAAGGAACCATAGATAGGGAAACAATTGACCCGGTATTTAAGGTGGTGACTGGGGTCGGAGGACAGCCAGGGCACCCAGACCAATTTCTTTATATTAACTCATGGCTAAATATAGTCCAAATTCAGCCTGTGTGGCTGCAGCCCTGCTTAGCAGCTTACTGCAAAACACTCGTGTCCTGAGCTGAGCCTAAAGTGAAAGAAAAATCAGCTTTGCTGTCAGCCACCAAAACAAAGGTAAAGCCACTGGAGAAAACAGTTTTGCAGGGACTGCCAGAAGAGATAGAAATTCATCCTCCATATATCCCAATCTACCCCCTTTTACTGAGGCCAACAGCCCCCAAGGAGTCAGATTCAGATGGTTACATGTCCTGGGTCCCACTCCAAAAGGAAAGATTGGAACCCTAAGGGGGAAAGTCAAGATGATCAAGTGGGCTGCCTCTGATCTGGTCATGCCTAGGCTATGCAAATGCCTCTCAGGGAGATGCAGGGACCCATATATTATGATGAACAGGGTCAAGTCCAATTGGGCCAATGGACCTTCTTCCACCAGCCTTTTTTGTCCACTGATCTCCTAAACTGGAAGCATTATATTCCCTCCTACATAGAGAAGCCCCAGGCCCTCATAGATCTAATGCAGTCCATCTTCCTGACACACAATCCAACCTGGCCAGATTGCAAGCAGTTCCTCCTAATGCTGTTTAATACTGAGGAGCACCAAAAGGTAACCCAGGCAGCCCTCCACTGGCTAGAAGCCAAAGCGCCAGAAGGCACACTTAATGTCCAGACATATGCTCAAGATCAGTTCCCAGAAACAGATCCTCACTGGGACGTGAATGATGCGACCCAGTTTCAGTACCTGCAGAGGTACTGGGAAACACTGCTGCCAGGGCTGAGGGAAAGTGGGAAAAAGGCAATCAATATAGGAAAGATCTCAGAAGTGCTTCAGGGAATTAATAAGAGCCCTAGCCAGTTATATGAGAGACTCTGTGAGGTGTTCCAACTTTACACCCTGTTTGAGCCTTAGTCTGCCGAAAATCAGTGCATGGTGAATAAGGCATTTGTAGGACAAGCCGAGGGGAACATCAGATGGATGCTGCAAAAGCTAGAGGGTTTTCAGGCGTGAATGCCACCCAGCTTTTAGAAGTGGCCACCAAGGTGTATGTTAACTGCGACCAGGAGGCTAAAAGGGAGGCTGAGTGGAGGCTCAGGAAAAAGGCTGATCTGCTAGTGGCGCCCTCACAGAAAGGGAAACTAGCATCACAAGGGGATGCAGATGCAGATGCAGGTGCAGAAAGGGCCAGGTTGGAGAGAGACTCAAAAGTCACCCAGGGCTACATAGGGATCAATGTGCACGATGCAAAAAGGAGAGACACTGGAAGAACTAGTGTCCAGAAAGCAGTGAAGAAAATGGCAGGGGCTGCGAAATGAGAAGGCCACCAGTCAAAAGCTGCTGCACGCTGAGGGAGTCAGACACCAACTTTATTGGGCTGGTGGAGACTGAAGAATACGAAGACTAGGCCAGACTGGGATCCATCTCCTTAGGCCCCCAGGAGCCCATGGTCACAGTGGAAATAGGGGACCAACTAATGGACTTTATGGTAGACACTGGGGCTGAAACACTCGGTAGTAACCTGGCCCATAGACCATTATCCAAAAACCATATGACTGTTGTTGGGGCCACTGGGGTCCCAGAGAAGAGGCCATTTTGTCAGCCAAGTAGGTGTGTCATAGGAGAACAAGAAATCCAGCATGAGTTTCTATACCTCCCAAATTGCCCGGTCCCCCAGCTGAGAAGAGATCTACTCCAAAAACTGCAAGGGCTGATTGCTTTTGGGCTACAAGGGGATATGACTTTAAATGTGACTTACCCGAAGGCCATGGTATTAACCTTTACTGTCCCACAGACTGAGGAATGGAGACTATACACAAAAGAGTCACTAGAACTGGGAAAAAATGAACTGTATGAGCTACTTTATAGGATTCCTGGAGTATGGGCTGAAGATAACCCACCTGGGCTGGCTGAAAATCAAGCATTAGTGGTAGTAGAGTTAAAACCAGGGGCAACTCCAGTTCTAGTTCACCAATACCCTCTTTTCCAAGAAGCCATACAGGGCATTCACAAACCCTTAGAATGGCTCTTCAAACATGGAATCTCAGACAAATGCCAGTCTCCCTGGAACACTCGAACACTCCACTCTTGCCGGTACAGAAACCATCTGGTGAATATAGGTTGGTGCAGGACTTACATACTGTAACCAGGCTACTGTAACCATCCAGCCAGTGATACCAAACCCGTATACTTTAATGGGACTTATTCCAGCAAGTGCTACCTGGTTTACTTGCTTAGACCTGAAAGATGAATGTTTCTGTCTTCACCTGGCACCAGTTAGTCAGCCCATCTTTGCATTTCATTGCGGTGAATCACATTTCACCCAGACAAGACTCCCACAAATGCTCAACAACTCTCTCACAATCTTTGAAGAAGCACTGGCTTCAGACCTCAAGGCCTACACCATGCCAGATGATAACTGTACCTTGCTGCAATATATAGATGACCTTCTTCTGGCAGCCCCAACCCAAGAGGACTGCTTCCAAGGAACCCAAGACCTACTCTACCTCCTGTGGAAAGCGGGATATAAGCTGTCCAGGAAAAAGGCTTAAATTTGCTCAAGAAAAGTCCAGTATTTAGACTTCATAGTAAGTCAAAGAGAATGCTATAGCACTCAGCCTTCAACAAAAAAGCAGTCTGTTTGTGTGCTTCCAACTCCAACCACCTAGTGTCAAATAAGAGAATTCTTGGGGGCAGAAGAGTTCTGCTGTATCTGGATCCCAAATTTCTCACTAATGGCTAAGTCCTTATATGAAGCCACAAAGTGGAGGTAAAGGGAGTCCCTCCTTTGGGAGGCTGACCAGGAGAGGGCATTCAAGCAAATCAAGGAAGCCTTAACTCAGTCCCCAGCCTTAGGACTGCCAGATATAACTAAGCCTTTCTTTGTATATGTCCATGAACCAAAAGGAATGGCTATACATGTCCTGACTCAAGTCGTGGGATCATGGCATTGTCCAATGGCATATTTATCCAAGCAGCTAGATACCATAGCACGAGGGTGGCCTCCTTGCCTCAGAGCACTAGCTGACACTGCCCTATTGGCACAAGAAGCTGACATACTGACTCTAGGGCAACAATTGACCATCTGGGTACCACACTCAGTTATAACATTAATCGACCAGAGAGGGCATCATCATTGGTTATCATATCCGAGGATGACCCGGTACCAGGGTCTCCTATGTGAAAATCCTCATATATCTCTGGAAACAGTAAATACCCTTAACCCAGCCACCTTGCTCCCAATAGAGCTGGGAGCACCACTTCATGACTGTGTGGAAACGGTAGACGAAGTGTTCTCAAGCCAGGGAGACCTTACAGACCAACCCCTCAGAGACCTAGGTGTTGAATACTTCACAGATGGGAGCAGTTTTATACTGCATGGTGTCTGCTGAGCTGGGTATATGCTGGTAACATTAGACTCAGTAGTGGAGGTTCAGCCTCTGCCTTCAGAGGCAGAGCTAATAGCCCTGACGAGAGCTCTTTTGCTGGCAAAAGACAAAAAGGTCAATGTTTATACAGACTCCAGATATGTTTTTGCCATGTGGCATGTTCTTGGGGCTCTATTTAAAGATAAAGGACTCTTAACTGCTAAGGGCAAATAAATAAAATACACAGAAGAAATTCTAGAGCTCTTAGATGCAGTATGGGCCCCAGAGAAAGTGGCCGTTATGCACTGCAAGAGGCAACAAAAGGCAGGAACACTAGAGGCCATGGGAAACAGAAAGGCAGACAGGGAGGCAAAATGGGCAGCAATGACTACACTGCATTTTAAGAATGAAACCCTAGATATGCCTCTCCTCCCAGAGCCCTCCCTCCTGGAGGTCCCAAGTTATTCTCCAAATGAGAAGGCCTGGTTTGCCTACCATCTGGAAAGTACATTGAAGGAGAATGGTGGGAATTCTCCAATGGGAGCCTACCCATCCCTGAAATGGGAGTTTCAAGTTTGTAAGACAATTCCATTAAGGAACTCGTATGGGGAAAATGGCACTAGAAATGCTATTAGGATGCCATTTCTATGTGCCATGGCTCACTGCCATCACCCGAGCCATTTGTAAACAATGTTTAACTTGTGCCCAGAACAACCCAAGTCAAGGGCCCACTTGGCCCCCGGGAATTCAGGATATGGGGACCACACCCTGTTAAAACCTACTTGCAGATTTCATGAGATGCCCCAAGTCAGGGGCTACCAGTACCTGCTGGTGCTCATCTGCATCTTCTCACGATGGGTCGAGGTTTTCCCCACTAGAACAGAGAAAGCACGAGAATTGACTGAAGTATTGTTAAGATACATTGTCACCATATTTGGACTTCCCCTAACTCTAGGGTCAGACAATGGTCTGGCATTTGTAGCCAGATAGTTCAAGAACTAAAACAGCTGTTAAAAATAAAATGAAAATTACACACAGCCTACTGGCCACAGAGCTCAGAAAAGGTAGAGTGCATGAACTGGACACTCAAACAGCTACTGAAAAACTATTGCCAAGAAACTCATCTAAGATGGGATCAGGTCCTGCCCATGGTCCTCCTCTGAGTCTGATGAACCTCCACAAAACAAACTGGGTATTCACCCTATGAGATCTTGTTCGGCCGGCCACCCGCATCATAGGTCAAATTAAGGGTGATCTCTGTGAACTAGGGAAATTGGCCTTAAGGAGGCAAATGCAGGCTTTAGGGATACTCATGCAAGAAATCCATGGCTGAGTACAGGAAAGAATGCCCATAAGCCTAACAGACCCAGCAAACCCATTTAAACCTGGAGACTCTGTTTGGGTTAAGAAATCGAATCCAACCACTACTTTGGGACCCAAAGGGGATGGGCCTCATACTATAATCTTTTCTACTCCCACTGCTGTTAAAATTGCAGGAATTGTGCCTTGTATGTACCACAGTTGGCTGAAATTGGAAGCTCGAGACAAGTGGACCAGCCATCAGGACCCAAACCATCCCACCAGGTTGATCCTGCGACGAGACCAAGTTGCCAGTGGAGACAACAACAGCCCTGCTCTAGTCACCCCGGAAGCTGACTAGTGTATGCACAGCTGAAGCTTGAGTCATCATTAGGGGAGTAAATGTGGCTAGAAATCTTGAGCCTAGTAATTTTCTTTATAATACTAGTTTTTTTACTATTGTCCTGTCACTTTTCTCAACCCCCTCCTCTGGGTAAACATCTCTTTTGTACCTGCTGGATATGAGTACGCTACTCTGTAACTTAATATTGCTGGTCCCCTTATCTATGTTAAAAGGGGAACTCTAAGAGGGATGCACTCATACTACATGGTCAGGAAGCACTATAAACCAGAACTCTATTATACCATACTTATTATGACTGTACCGGAACCCACCTAGGAACTTGTACTCACAACCAGACCACCTACTCAATCTGTGACCCAGGAAATAACCAGCCTATGTTATGACCCTAGATTCTTACCTGGGACCTGGTTCAAAATCCGTGACGGGTCAGAAGAGGGAGCCCTTTTAAATGAAAACAGGGTCCCCCCTTTCCACAAAGGAACCATATCCTTGTACTTTAATGTTTGCCAGGCAACGTTCAGAGACCAACCTTTTCTGTAGGAACTTGTTGTAAAAGTGTAAGAACTCCCCCTGCTTGCTCCACCTGGGACTGCAAAACATGGGCTACTAAACAGGCAGCGCATGTTTACCCAAATACCAGCAGAGCCAAATTGTACAGCAAACCTTGCAGTCTTGTAAATTTCACCATCTTAAAGCCAAATATACAGATATGGACTCCAGGAATAGAAGAGCCAATAGCATACTCCTATTTAACCAAGAATCAAGGGGGAAAAACTGTCTTAAAAAATGTTTTCTTTTCTATATACCTTAAAGAAAATTCAGACCTGTTCAAACCAACAATTCTGTTTTCAAGTCATTCTATGAGCATATCAACCAGAAGTTTTCTGAGCCCCTTCCTTTTGCCAGAAATCTGTTTGCCCAACCAGCTGAAAACACAGCTAGCAGTTAACATGTCTCCTCATGCTATGTTTGCAAAGGAACCAACATAGGGGATCAACGGTTGTGGGAATCAAGAGAGCTAATGTGCCAAAATAGCTTCACTGTGTCTCCTCTCCTGAACCAATGCTCACAAACTCGAGCGTCTGGCTCTTAAAAACCTCTATTATCAGAAGATTCTGCATTGCTCGCTGGGGAAAACCCTTTTCACTCCCGGTAGGAGAGTTAACTTGCCTAGGACAGCAATATTACAATGAAAAGCTAGGAAAAACTTCATGGCAGGGCAAAAATAATTCCACATCGCCTCATCCCAGCCGCTTCTCCCGTTTCCCTTCTTTAAACCACTCTTGTTACCAACTCGAAGCTCCAAATACCTGGCAGGCACCCTCTGGCCCCTACTGGATCTATGGGCCACACGCATATCAGTAACTGCCAGCAAAATGGACAGCAGTTTGTGTACTAAGGACAATTAGACCGTCCTTCTTTCTAATCCCTATAAAGCAAGGAGAAGCCTTAGGGTGCCCTGTCTACGATGAAACTAAAAAGAGAAATAAAAGGAGTATAACCACAGGGAATTGGAAGGACAACAAATAGTCCCCTGAAAGAATAATCCAATATTATGGACCAGCCACCTGGGCTTAAGATGGAATGTGTGGATACCACACCCCTATTTACATGTTCAACCACATCATAAAGTTACAGGTAGTGCTTGAAATCATTGCTAATGACACTGCAAAGACCTTAAATCTATTGGTCCAGAAAACCACAAAAATGAGAAATGCTGTTTATCAAAATAGTCTGGCCTTAGATTACCTCCTAGCCCAGGAGGGAGGGGTATGCGGGAAGTTCAATCTAACTAATTGCTGCCTAGAAATTTATGACAATGGGAAGGTCATCGAAGATAGAACTGCCAAAATCCAAAAATTAGCCCATGTTCCAGTCCAGACTTGGAAAGGATGATCTCCCAATTCCCTCTTTTGAGGCCAGTTCTCATCCATTGGAGGATTTAAAACTCTAATAAGAATAGTTCTGGCCATGCTAGGAAGTTGCTTAATACTTTCTTGCCTCTTATTCCTCCTTATTAAAAACATCCAATAGACCATAGAGGCTTGTGTAACCAGGCAAACTAACACTCAACTAATGGCTCTAACTAAATATCAACCTTTGCCAAATGAAGAAAACCTACCCTTACATGAAGAATTAAGTAATAGTGATGCTTTCTATTAAACCTCATTTATAAAAAGCATCAAAGTGGGAAATTAAGCAGAAGTTAAAAGAGAAAACAAGTTTTCCTGTACTTGACTGACTCACTCCAAGGCCAGCAATAGGCAGCGCCCTGGCTGAGACATAATAACACTATCCAGGAAGCCAGAGTCCACAGGAATGAGTCCCAGAGAGTCTCCTAACACCCCATCAGAGCAATGACAGGAAAAACAAATTCCTTTACTGTCTCCTCATCCCCCTACTGTTTCTCAATTTCCCAAGTTTTCCCTTCAATACAGCTGCAAGGTCACAAGGTATGCTTGGGTTACAAAACCTGTCACAGTCTGATTAACTAACTTTGTTCTGCTTCTGTAAGCTTGCTTGCCTGCCCAATGAGTTTTGCACCATTAAGTTCCCACCACGTCATTCAAACCAGCCAACCCCCTTTCAGAAGTGTGTGTAAAAGTCAAGTGTGCCTTTGTTCAGGGCTCAGGCTTTCGATGTTAATCCACTGGGACAGTGGCCACTTAAAATATTCCTGTTTCACCCATTGGTCTCTACAGTTCTCCAATTCCCACAACAACATCTTTAGTGCAGATTAAACATACACAAAGAACTGTTATATACACTTCAAGACATATATATGCATGCATACATAGACACATATTTATCTGCAGTTTCCTCTCTTTACTTATTTTACCTTAGATTGTCTTTTCCATATCTGTACACATAAATCTACTTTAGTCCTACTAATTAGTAAATAACAACATATTGCATGGGATTGTCTTAATTTATTCGGCAAATCTATTGATTTTAGGTTGTTTCCAGGGTCACTACTGAAAACAATCCAACAGTAAGCATTTATATATAAGTCTTCTTCCGCATGTGAGTCAGTATAAACTTTAGCATACTTATTAGTAATTCACTGTTTACAAATTCATAAGAACTTCTGCATATATAATGTTTCTAATCTTTAGCTTTTAAAAAATCTGTTATTTCCTAATGTCTTTTAAGAGATGTAATTCTTTGACTGTTTTCAACTTATAAAAGAGAAGGCTTTAAATTCCTTGTTAATACTCACACTTAACCCTGAGTGGACATCACTCTACTTCCATTTATTGCACTGAAATAAGAGGAGATTTTAGATAAAAATATCATGTCTGTATCATGACTTTTTTTTTTTACAGTTGTAACAGAGTTCTTCATAACAGCATACAATGATCTGTTTTCAATGATAAAGCCATTCTTTTCTGAGAATAAACTCCCAGATTTCAATGTAAATGTTATTATATAAGAGAATGGCAAATCTATTTTTAGAATTTTTTTTTTTTATAATTCTGGAGAATTGTCATTCAAATTCCCAAGTCATTCCAAAACTTGTTGAATTTATGATCCGAGGAGTTCTTCAAATTTCAGCGTTTCTCACCAGATTCTTTTTACTGTATAAGATCAACTCAGAATTGTGTCTCTCTTCTACTCCTGGGTACTTGCTCTTTGATTTTGTATCCCTTAGGGGACTAATTTCCTCTTCTTTACACTGAGATTATACACCTTTGCTGCCCTTAATCTACCCTGTTTGCACTTTCCCCTTCCTTTAAAAAATATCTACTCTTTTTGGTAATGATTTTATAATATGATTTTTATTTTGTGGAATTTTTTGCTGTTACCAAAGAGTACTATATTCCAGAGACTTATGATAAACAGCAGAGTGATTTGTTCCTATATTAATTTAGGTAGGAGAAAACATAGACTTAGTGAAGTTGAAGATTTTTGTCCAGTGTCCACATGGCCTCTCTTTTAACAACAAATCGCAACTCACTGATGACCAGGTGCCATGCATTAACAATGAATGATAAGACAGAAGACTGCTGAGTTCAAGCAGAGGTTCTTAGAGGAAAATCTCTCACTTTATTTCTCAAAGTTGTACTACATAGATGACTATGACATTTCATAAAGATTTTCTGTTTAGGGAGCCAGGAACCCCTCTTAATTTTCAAGCCCAGATGGCCATAATAAATTGTCTATGATTCACAGCAAAGAAACTAATCCCGTATATAGAACCTACATAGGAACAAGATATGCTCCACTTGTTAGTTTCCATTCTGACTTGATGAGTTAGCTTTTGGAAAAATGTAATTTATGAAGTAGATATATTTCATGAACTAAAATAACTATGTGTTAGGTATGGTATGCAAGCTAAGCATATATATCCATATATATCCTATATAAATATCGAGTGATATGTAGCTATAAACATAAGCATAGACATGCACAAAAAAGACATAGTACAGAACAGTGGTTGAGAGCTTTGCTTCTGAGTCAGATTGCATTCTGTGACAATTTTCTACACTTACAAATTAATTTTATTTTCATCTTAAGTGCATTTAAAGGCAGAACAAAACAACCCTACTCCCCATTATCCCGCAAAAAAAAAAAGAAAAGGAAAATTAAAAAAAATCTTTTTTGTTTTTGTTTTTGAGATGGAGTCTCACTCTGTCATCTAGGCTGGAGTGCAGTGGCTGGATCTTAGCTCACTGCAACCTCTGTCTCCCAGGTTTAAGCAATTCTCTGCCTCAGTCTTCTGAGTAGCTGAGATTACAGGCACCTGCCACCATGCCCGACTACTTTTTGTATTTTCAGTAGAGATGGAGTTTCATCATCTTAGCCAGACTGGTCTTGAACTCCTGACCTTGTGATGCACCCACCTTGGCCTCCCAAAGTGCTAGGATTACAGGTGAGAGCCACTGCGCCCGTCAGAAAAAAAAAAAAAAAAAAAAATCTGAAGCCTAATAGCCTGCATTCAAATCAGAGTCCTATCACATATTAGGAATGTAATCTTCTATTGCATTTATTTGTTCCTCACTTCTTAATCTGTAAAGTGGAAATAAAATTCCATTTAACTCAGATACTCAGAACATTACCTGGTATGTATAAGAACTGAATAACTATAGAAGTGTTAGATATTCTTGTTCTGTCTGTTCAGAAACCTAGAAACAGAAAGGGTTACTATTTATTGAGGACTTTTAGAGATCAGCATCTGGTTCATAAAAGCACAGCTTACTACTTCAGTACAGGTGCTTTCTTTCAGCTTGAATATGAATGAACATACGAAGGCTTAAACTAAAGTCCTTTGACAATGTTAACTCCAGAATTCCAATAGTAAATGAGACAATTATAAAACAAAAACAAAATAAAAAGAAAGATATGTTATTTAAATATAGTATCAGCTGAAAACAGAGAATAAACATCAGCAGAAATAGGCTACATAAATGAAAAAGTAAGGAAGGCACTGTTTCTGCAAGGTAGTGAAGCTCAATCAAAAGTCAAATGAAGTTTTATGTGTTCTTTCAATGTCATCAATACTCTACCATCTTAAATGTTATAACCCACAGCAGCAGAAACAAGAGTTCCAAGCGGAACCCAATGAGTAGTTATTGCTGGAAATAAATTTAATCTGATAGGAATGTGATAATCAGAAATGTCCTCATAGCTTATCTGATATTGACTAAGTGATCACCATAGAGCTCCAGTTACCTATCACTGACTGGAATTAATGGTAAGCCCCAATACATCTTTGACTATTTCCAGCAGTATAATCAAGATAATTTTTAAAATTTACATATTTATAGCATGAAAATCATAAGAACATTACATAATTTTACAAAGAAATGGTACATCTAATACCTGTAATTAAATACTTTTAGCATTTTCCCATCATTAAAATTTTTAAAATATAACTTCTGGAAATTTGTCATTCCAGGTAAAATTCTTGTTCTAAAATAATTAAATTTTGGGATAGCTTTGATGTTAGCTATTTTATATTTTACCATTTTAAAACTAAAACAATTTAAGCAAACTAAGAGCACATCAATATATTTTCATTGTAAAAAAGCAAATAGTCAGGCCATGCACGGTGGCTCACGCCTGTAATCTCAGCACTTTGGGAGGCCGAAGTGGGCGGATCACAAGGTCAGGAGATCAAGGCCATCCTGGCTAACACAGTGAAACCCCATCTCTACTAAAAATACAAAAAAATTAGCCGGGCATGGTGGCGGGCGCCTGTAGTCCCAGCTACTCTGGAGGCTGAGGCAGGAGCATGGCATGAACCCAGGAGAGGCGGAGCTTGCAGTGAGCCCGGACTGCACCGCTGCACTCCAGCCTGGGTGACAGAGTGACACTCTGTCTCAAAAAAAAAAAAAAAGGAAAGCAAATAGTCAAAAACTAAACAAGCATATATGATGTAAGGAAAAACCCTACTTTAATTCTTTAATCTTATACAAATTGGTAGCAACAATAAAACATTTGATATGAGTATGTCTATGCATTTATATGTGTACATACATAGACAAAAACATAATTTTTTGTAACATATGGGATGAAATATATTAATACTGATGCATAATTTTACAAATCTCTTTTTGTTTTTGCTTTTTTAAAATCTCTCTTTCTAGAACATTATTTTAGAACCCTCAGCTTTTGGAAAGATTTAATGATTTTGTAATTTTTTCAAATGAATACATCATACATAGTTTAACCATTCCCTAATCAGTGGATATTTATGTTATGAGTAAAATGTAGCCATTATAAACAATGTTTCAGTGAACATTCACATATACACATAAATAGATTAAATATTTCTGTAAAAATCAACTTAGATAAAATATCACTCTAATATCAATGTTAACTGAATATTAAGAATAATTTAAAAAAATAATCTAATAGGTGTATAGTTTTAATTTTTTTGGTTTGAATTGATTGTCACAAAAATTTGCTGGTTTTCTTGAATATCTTTTTCTGTTTGTTGGCAAACTGTAGTTTGTTTTATAGTTTTTTAAATCAAGTGTTTGTACCTTTCCTTTGTCTATTATTCTAATGATTTACTATATTTATTTTAGGAGGTTATTATATATTAAACTGTTGCCCTCTTTATATGTTGTACATTTTTTCCCTAAAATATTGCTTGTCTATTAACTGTATTTATGACATTTTTAATATAAAATATCTTTATTATTATGTAGGTTAATCTGTTGACTTTTTTTGTGGATAGCTTCTGAAATATTATTTCACTGGCTTTTCTAGCTAAAATCAAGTTGTGTGTCAGGAGCTCTGGATGAAATAATTCAACTCAGAGAGTGTTTTTATAAAGCAACTACAAATTAGTGAGTGGAATTATAATTTTGTAACACTGATATTATATCAAAGGTATATCATACAACTAGGAAAAATACGTAGACTGGAAGGTGTGTTGTTGTCACTGATCAGATACTGCTATTTGATGATACGTCTATGCAAATCTCACAACAACTTGGCACTGCTTAACCATATTAGAATAATAATAATATGTTTTCTTTCATTTAAAAGAATTAATGTTTGATGTGTTAATTGCCAGAACTACAACAAAGCCACATTAAAAGAATATCTCAGTATATTATTTTTAGAGGTAGCAACTTATAAAATATTGAATGGTAATAACCAGACAGAATTTATTCAGATTTCTGTCTAATCTTTCATATGTAGTACAAATTCTAAATCTCTACATTACATAGGAAACAAAAATAAGTTCAGTGATGATAAATAAACATAAGGTGCTATCAATATATGTGTACCTGTTCTTTAATTTAATATGTTGTTAATGTTTACTTGGTGATAACAGGGAAGATATGAACTATTCTTTAATAATTTGAAAATAGAGAAAACTGAGCTCAAATCCAGGTTATCTTATTCAAGATCTATATTTTTATTTGTTTTATTTTGTTTTTCCATTGTGCGACAAAGTAAGCCAAGTTAGCCAAGTTAAAGGTCTTTTCCTAAATTACTAAAATATTTGATCATTGATTCAATCAAAGCAAAAATCACATCAAAGTTGAATAGTCAAGGAATTTTTCCTTCAAGGCCATTTCAATAGGGGAGGGAGATGAGAACTAAGTCTGATCTCAACTCAGCTGAAGTAGGAGGCTGTAGGGTTTTCAAAGGCTGGAAGGAGCTGGAAGAAATTTATTAGAGGATATTACACAACACTGGCTATCTATGTGTACTAATTGTCTTCATCCAAAGCAAAGTAAACTTCTCATAACTTTATGACAGAAGGTAGTTTTACAACTTTGAGCAAGACATCTCCAGAAGTTATGCTCTTCTCTCATAAAAATTGGGAAATGCATACTATCTTCTTTCATGAGTACATTTCAAAGAGTGGTTCTCAGGTCTGTGAGAAAGATATTTCTGGATTGTAAAACTGGCAAGAGGCTTTTAAAGAAAGATTTACATCTCAAAGAGGAAGAGAAAAAACTTACATTTGCAAGTTTCCTGAAGTAAATGCTATAAATAAAGGAAGGTCAGGAGCCAATAATCAAGAAAAAGACAAGTTTACTCAAGCTGAAGAGAAAATTAAAGGCCATCTTGATCAATTCCAATTGAACATCTCGTAGTCAAAGTAGATCTCTCAAATGGAGCTCCTGTAATCTCACAGGAGATTTTCCAACCCCTTGTGAGAGCTTTTTAAGTATCAGCTACATTCAGAGACAGTAAATGCACTTTGAATTTCAGTAATTGAAAGAGTATAGGGTTTTTTTTTTTGGATCGAGCATATATATTTGCTAGAATGTGTCTTTCACAGAGTATGGAATTGAAAAATTTTGTAAAAAAGGTAATGTATCCTAAATAAAGGTTCTTCAATTTTAAAACGGTGAAAGCTCTGCTATTTGTATATACTTAAATAAAAGGTGGCTGTGGTATTGTATTTTTAATAATCTTATTCACTCAAGCCTATCTTTTTCCCTCACAATTGCTTTTCAGCCAAGTAAAATTCTTTGATTTTATTTTAAGCTTTTTTACTGCCACAGATGCTAAAATCTAACGTCCTGTACTTTTTCACTAGATTGAAATTTATATTAGTGGTGTTGGAATGGTAATTTTTCATTGATTATGGATGATTTAATAAATAATAAATTATTGAAATATATCCTCAATAGTAAATTTGGTATTCACTAGCAAATGTCTAAGAGATGCCATATCAAAAATAATGTGTTGGAAATAACACCTCTCCAGGGCATTGCTTAACAATATACTGAAAAGTTCACAGCATTCATTGCAGCAATTACCATAATGATTGTGCCTTTAAATGTGTCTTTACTTGTAAATCTTTGGGCAATTAGTTTTAACAATGCCAACATATTTTCAACTATCAAGCACCACCACATTTTTCTAAACTATTATAAAATTCAAGTACCTTACAGTGAAAAATACATTAATACATTAAATTAGAAAGAAAGAATAAGTGCATATATTCATATCCTGTAATACAAAAGATAGAAATTGTCAAGGGGATGAAACAACTATTTTAATTTTACTTAATGTTTGTTTATAGCTGTTTTAACCTCATGATGTTATATGATGTCTATGGAAAAGTTTTAATGAGAGGTGCTTCCAATATTAATGACAGGCAAAGAGCAAAATTGCTGTCTTATTTTATTGAGATGTCACTGTGTCACATTCTCTGTAACTGGAATATATTTTTCAAAGTTCTAGTCCTTACATAACAAAGTAAAACTTGTCACCTTACTTCTGACTTAGAGTTTACCTGCTTGTAACTTGAATATATTTTTCAAAGTTCCAGTCCTTACATAACAATGTAAAACTTGCTGCCTTACTTCTGAGTTAGAGTTTACCTGCCTGAGTGAAATATCGGTCAGGGTGAGCTGAGGCTGTGGTAGTTAAAAGAGCATGGTCTGATTATCAATTGAATGCATAATTTTTACTTTCCTTGTGTGTTACTGTATAACTCACTGAGCTAACTCAACAAGAAAATATATTTTGTCACTTCATAATTGGAGTATTGCAATTTAACTTAATTGCAAATAAATTAGCAATGAGATAAACATACAATAAACAGTAAGAGTATCTGTCAGACCTCTGAGCCCAAGCCAAGCCATAGCATCCATCCCCTGTGACTTACATGTAAACGCCCAGATGGCCTGAAGTAACTGAAGAATCACAAAAGAAGTGAAAATGCCCTGCCCCTCCCATAACTGGTGACATTCCACCACAAAAAAAGTGAAAATGGCCGGTTCTTGCCTTAAGTGATGACATTACCTTGTGAAATTCCCTTTCCTGGTTCATCCCGGCTCAAAAAGCTCCCGCACTGAGCACCTCGTGACCCCCACTCCTGCCCGCCAGAGAACAACCCCCCTTTGACTGTAATTTTCCTTTACCTACCCAAATCCTATACAACGGCCCCACCCTTATCTCCCTTTGCTGACTCTCTTTTCGGACTCAGCCCGCCTGCACCCAGGTGATTAAAAAACTGTATTGCTCACACAAAGCCTGTTTGGTGGTCTCTTCACACGGACGCGCATGACAATATCCCACATGTTAAGCAAAGTAAAAATAGGTATATGTAGAATATAAACAGAATATTGTTCTCTTATTTCAATGGGGGAACTGGCTCTTCATTCATTCTTTAAAACAAATATTTTCTATTTAATTCTAAGACTCATCTTTATCTCCTTTTGTTAGTATCTTGGAGATATTAACACCCTATTTCACATAGGAAGAAGGACATAGCAGTCAACTGATATGTATATACTTACTGTCAGGCCTCTGGCACCAAGCCAAGCCATCGCATCCCCTGTGACTTGCACGTATACACCCAGATGGCCTGAAGTAACTGAAGAATCACAAAAGAAGTGCAAATGCCCTGCCTCACCTTAACCAATGACATTGCACCACAAAAGAAGTGAAAATGGCTGGTCCTTGCCTTAAGCAATGATATTATCTTGTGAAATTCCTTTTCCTGGCTCATCCTGGCTCAAAAAGCTCCCTCACTGAGCACCTTGACACCCCCACTCCTGCCTGCCACAGGACAACCCCCTTTGCCTGTAATTTTCCTTTACCTACCCAAATCCTATACTACGGCCCCACCCTTATCTCCCTTCCCCGACTCTCTTTTTGGACTCAGCCCGCCTGCACCCAGGTGATTACAAAGCTTTATTGCTCACACAAAGCCTGTTTGGTGGTCTCTTCACACGAACGCGCATGACATTTACAATGCAGGCAAGAACACAAAACTCTTATACCTTATTGGCAATACTCTGGAGAAGTAAACGTATTTTTTTATAAAGGTTCAAAAAGAGAAATAAAATCAAATATAAGAAAAAATCACAATTCACAATGGCATCTGATATAGAGTAGACAGTAAGGAGGAAGTGAAGAGAGAGAAAGAAAGAGAGGAAGCACACAAAATTAGGTGATTCAATTTTATGTACATACACTTTGTTTAAGTTATATGTGAGGAGTTTTGAAGGGTCCACTTAAGTTGTGTTGCTATTTTAGAATTAACTTTAGTATACATAATGGGAATATGTGTTACGTTCCTGTAATTAACAGTGTGTTGCAAAGTGATAGAAAACTTTGTCCATTAGCACAAAGCTGAATAATATAAAATAGCATCTGGCCAGTAGTTGCTAATGCAGTATCTCACAACTATACATAAATTAATGTTTTAAGCATAAAAAGGAATGGAAATTCAAAATGCCCTCAAAATTGAGGACTTACAGTAAATCAAATATAAAACTTTGAATGAATTTCCAGTAGTTATAAATTTGATAGACAGTGCTTTTATAATTTTGAATTGCCAGTTATAAATACAATGAGAGAATAAACATACAAATCAATGGAATATACAGTGGACCCAACTTGATGATATATTGAAGTTCTTTGTGCCCCTTTAAGTCATCCCCACCCCTTTTCTGGTCTTATTCTCCCTATGACCTGTTCAATATTACTATTTGTGAAGCGCATCAGTGTGAAGAGGCCGCCAAACAGGCTTTGTATGAGCAATAAAGCTTTTTAATCACCTGGGTGCAGGTGGGCTGAGTTCGAAAAAAGAGACAGCTAAGGGAGATAGGGGTGGGGCCGTTTTATAAGATTTGGGTAGGTAAAGGAAAATAACAGTTCTCTGGCGGGCAGGAGCGGGGGTCACAAGGTGCTCAGTGGGGGAGCTTTTTGAGCCAGAATGAGTCAGGAGAAGGAATTTCAGAAGGTAATGTCATCAGTTAAGGCAAGGACCATCCATTTTCACTTCTTTTGTGGTGGAATGTCATCAGTGAAGGCAGGAACAGGCTATTTAAATTTCACTTCTTTTGTGATTCTTCAGTTACTTCAGGCCATATGGGCGTATACACGCAGGTCACAGGGGATGTGATGACTTAGTTTGGGCTCAGAGGCCTGACACTATTGATTAGAGTTTCCTGTTGTAAAATTCAAGATGAATCAATTCTTTTCTATCTGTTTTTTAGATAAACATGTTTTTGAGATTTTTTTCACGTTGATTCATAATTGGTATATTAGTCTGTTTTTATGCTGCTGATAAAGACATACCTGAGATTGGGAAGTAAAAGAGGTTTAATTAGACTTAAAAGTTCCACATCACTGGGGAGGCCTCAGAATCATGGTGGGAAGCAAAAGACACTTCTCCCATAGTGGGAGCAAGAAAGAAAAAGGAAGAAGCAAAAGTGGAAACCCCTGATATACCCATCAGATCTTCTGAGACTCATTCACTATCATAAGAACAGTACAGGAAAGACCTGCCCCCATGATTCAATTACCTCCTCCTGGGTCCCTCCCACAACACATGGGCATTCTTGGAGATACAACTCAAGTTGAGAATGGGGTGGGGAAATAGCCAAACCATATCATTCCACAGCTGACCCCTCCAAGTCACATGTCCTCACATATCAAAACCAATCATGCTGTCCCAACAGTCCCCCAACTGTTAACTCATTTCAGCAATAACTTCAAAGTTTATAGTCCAAAATCTCATCTGAGACAAGGCAAGTCCCTTCTGCCTATGAGCCTGTAAAATCAAAAGCAAGCTAGTTACTTCCTAGATACAATAAGAGTACAAGTATTGGGCAAATACAGCCATTCCAAATGGGAGAAATTCACCAAAACAAAGGGGCTATAGGGCCCAAGCAAGTCTGAAATCTAATGGGGTGGTCAAATTTTAAAGCTCCAAAATGATCTCCTTTGACTCCAGGTCTCAAATCCAGGTCACACTGAAGTGGGTTCCCACAGTCTTGGGCAGCTCTGCCCTTGTGGCTTTGCAGGGTACAGCCTCCCTTTGGCCTTGAGTGTCTGTGGTTTTTCCAAGTGCACAGTACACGCTGTTGGTGGATCTACCATTCTGGGGTCTGGAGGATGGTGATCCTCTTCTCACAGGTCCACTAGGCAGGGCCCCAGTAAGGTCTCTGTGTAGGGCTCCCAACCCCCCATTGCCCTTCCACACTACACTAGCAGAAGTAGTCCATGAGGGCCTCACCCCGGCAGCAAATTTTTTCCTGTGCATCCAGATGTTTGTATACATCTTCTAAAATCTAGACCAAGGTTACCAAACCTAAATTCTTGATTTCTGTGCACCTGAGGCTCAGCACCACATGAAAGCTCCAAAGGCTTGGGGCTTCTACCCTCTGAACCTACACACTGAACTGTACATTGGTCCTTTTCAACTATGGCTGGAGCAGCTGGGATGCAGGGCATCAAGTCCCCAGGCTGTACACAGCACAGGGACCCTGAGCCTGGCCCAAAAAACCACTTTTTCCTCCTGGGCCCTTAGGCCTGTGATGGGAAGGGCTGCCGTGAAGGTTTCTGACATGACCTGGAGGAACTTTCCCCATGGTCTTGGAGATTAGCATTAGGGTCCTTACTACTTATGCAAATTTCTTCTCATAAAATGTGTTTTTCTTTTCTATTGAATAGTCAGGCTACAAATTTTCCAAACTTTTATGCTCTGCTTTTCTTATAAAACTGAATTCCTTTGATAGCACCAAGGTCACCTCTTGAATGCATTCCTGCTTAGAAATTTCTTCCACCAAATATCCTAAATTATCTTTCTCCAGTTCAAAGTTCTACAAATCATGAGGGCAGGTGCAAAATGTCACCAGTCTCTTTGCTAAAACATAACAAGAGTCACCTTTACTCCAGTTCCCAACAAAATCCTCATCTTAATCTGAGACCACCTCAGCCTGGACGTTATTGTGCATATTTCTGTCAGCATCTTGGGCAAAGCCATTCAACAAGTCTTTAGGAGGTTCCAAACTTTCCCACATTTTCCTATCTTCTTCTGAGCTCTCCAAACTCTTCCAACCTTGGCCTGTTGCCCAGTTCCAAATCTACTTCCATATTTTCTGGTATCTTCTCAGCAATGCCCCACTCTACTGGTACCAATTTACTGTATTAGCCTGTTTTCATGCTGCTGATAAAGACATACCCAACACTGGGAAGAAAAACAGGTTTAATTGGACTTACAGTTCCACACGTCTGAGGAGGCCTCAGAATCATGGCAGGAGGTAAAAGGCACTTCTTATGTGGCAGCAGCAAGAGAAAACGAGGAAGAAGCAAAAGTGGAAACCCCTGATAAACCGGTCAGATCTCATGAGACTCATTCACTATCACAAGAACAGCACAGGAAAGACTGGCCCCCTTGATTCAACTACCCTCCTCTGGTTCCCTCCCATAGCATGTGGGAATTCTGGGAGATAAAATTCAAGTTCAGGTTTTGGCGTGGACCCAGCCAAACCATATCAATTGGGTAGTGTTTTTCTGTTATTGCTTATTAGTATTCTATTATTTGATTTGATTTTTTTTTTTTCACACATTGCTGGACATTTGAACTGCTTTTAGTTGTCAGGTCCCATAAAAATGGTACTATACATTCATATGAGTTTTCAGGTGGACAAGCTTTTATAAATACCTAGACTTGAAATCACTATATCATTTAATAAAGGTATGGTTTAATTTATTTTAAAAATCTGCTGAACTATTTTTTAGAATCATTTTATCATTGTGCATTTTCACAAATATTGTGTGAATTTTCTAGTCTTTTCACATCTCTGGTAATCCTTTACATTTTTGATCTTTTAATTTCAGCAATTCTCACTGATGTAAAGTAGTATCCATTGTTCTATCATGTGTGTTAATCTGACTTTCCCTGATTATTAGTGATGGTGAGTGTCTTTTCATGTATTTAGAGAATATTTGCCTATCTTCTTTGGTGAAATGACTTTTTAAATCTTTTCTCACTTTTAAGACTTGCTCGTTTATCTTATTATTGAGTTATAGATGCTCTCTATATGTTTTAAACATGTCTCCTTGATAGATGTGTTTCCATTGTCTTCCTACTTCTATAGAGTCTAGTTAAAAGTTAGTGTTTTTGTATGGTTGTTCCACTTTATGTAATACATTTTTAATACTAAAAAGTATTGATTACTGATGCAGGGATTTGTGGTGCTTCATCTACTTACTAGTTGATAGACATCTGGGTTGTTTTTGATTTATGCCAGTTATGATTAATGTTTTCATGCCTTGCAACACAACATCCATTCTGTAGTGGATTGACCAAGGAGTAATGTTGACTTTCAAGCCTTCTTATTTAAGAAATACATTTTGCAAGACTATAGCTGCCATAGATAGTGGTTCCTTTGAAGGATTTAGGTAAAGTAAATTGAAAATCTTCTAGCAAAAACTTACCATTCTATATGCTATTAAAAACATTTGCAAATCATGGGAGGTGAAAATATCAACATTAACGGGTGTTTTGAGGAAGCTGATTTTGACCCTCATGGATGATTTTTAAGTGTTCAAGACTTCAGTGGAGTAAGCAACTGCAACTGTAAAAGAGCTAGCAAACTTCTCTTAGAAGTTACACAGGTTTGGTCTTTACAATGAAGTCTGTGATAGATTTTATCAAATGCTTGTTGTATGTAGGTTGTGTGGTAAGATTGAGGCTTTTTTTTGTTTTGTTTTCAAATGCACCTGTTGTGGAAATAGCAAGAGAACCAGAATTAGACAAGAAGCCTGAAGATGTCACTGAATTGCTGCAATAAATAAAACACAAATGGATGATGTGTTTCTTATGGAAGAATAAAAAGAGTTGTTTCTTGAGATAGAATCTATTTCTGGTGAAGATGCTATGAACATTGTGGACATGACAAAAGAAGATTTAGAATATTAGATACACTTAGTTGACGAAGCAGCAGTAGGGTTTGACAGGATTAATTTTAATATTGAAAGAAGTTATACTGTGGGTACAATGCTATCAAATAGCTTTGCAAACTACAGAGAATACTTTTGTGAAAGGAAGGGTCAACCAATACACAAACCTTAACATTGTCTTATTTTAACAAATTTCCATATCCACCCCAGCTTTTAGTAACCATTACTCTGATCAGTCAGCAGCCATCAACACTGAGGCAAGACTTTCCACAAGCAAAAATATAACTGACTGAAGCTCAGATGATGGTTATAGCACATTTATCAATAAAATATTTTAAAATTAAGAAATATACATATTTTAGACATAATGCTATTGCACACCTAATAGACTACTGTCTAGGGCAAACATAACTTTTATATGCACTGGAAAAACCACAAAATTTGAATGACTCCATTTGTTGTAATACTCATTTTGTTGAAGTTGTTGGAAACCAAACCCACAATATCTCTGAGGCAGTGTCTTTCTAGGATTAGGATATTTTAATACAGATATAGTCCTCTAATTTATCCTTTTTTAATGAGTCATGCTTTTACTTAACTGTCTGAGAAATCTTGACTAATCTCATTGTTGTGAAGATTTTCTTTTAGAAGTTATACAGAGTTAGTCTTTCCAATAAAATCTGTCATATTTTATCAAACTTCTGTTGTATATAGGTTATGTGGTAAGCACAGAAACTTTTTCAAATCTGATATCTAGGGCCTAGCATAGAAAAAAAAAAAAAAAAAAAGAATGAACATAGATGAGAAACTAACATTTTCTATATTCTGTAAAACAAGATTGCGGCAAATATACTTACTCTTATTTATGATGGATATCAACGGATATAGCATCTGAGTTGGACAGTTTTCTTTATTTTACCAGTTCAGAGATGTTTTTCCAATGTCTTTTTACTTCTGTAGATTCTAGTTAAAAGTTTGTGTTTTTGTATGGTTGTTCCACTTTATGTAATAACTTTTTAATACTAAAAAGTATTGATTACTGATGCAGGGATTTGTAGTGCTTCGTCTGTTTACTAGTTGATAGACATCTGGGTTGTTTTTGATTTATGCCAATTGTGAATAAAGCTGCTACAAATACTCATGGAGAAATTTCTATGTGAACATAATATATATCCAAATTTTTCTTGGAGTGGTGTTCTGGTTCTATGTAGTATTATGTTGGACTTACGAGAAAAGTACTACATTGGCAGTAACATTTTACATTCCCACCAGCAATGAAAGAGATTTTCAATTATTTCAAATTATTGCCAATACTTGATGATATGGTTTGGCTGTGTCTATATGCAAATCTCATCTTGAATTGTAGCTCCCACAATTTCCATGTAATATGGTTTGGCTCTGTATCCTCACCCAAATCTCATCTTGTAACTCCCGTAATTCCCACCTGTTGTGGGAGGGACTTGGGAGATGATTAAATAATGGCAAGGAGTCTTTCTCATGCTGCTCTCATGATAGTGAATGGGTCTCACCAGATCTGGTCCTTTTAAAAATGGTAGTTTCTCTGCACAAGCCCTCTCTGACTCCTGCCATCCACATAAGATGTGACTTGCTCCTCCTTGCCTTCTGCCATGATTGTCAGGCCTCCCCAGCCATGTGGAACTGTAAGTCCATTAAACCTCTTTCTTTTGTAAATTGCCCAGTCTTGAGTATGTCTTTATTAGCAGTGTTAAAATGGACTAATGTAGTAAATTGGTACTAGTAGAGTGGGACGCTGATGAAAATATACCCAAAAATGTCAAAGCAACTTTGGAACTGGGTAACAGGCAGAGGTTGGAACAGTTTGGAGGGCACAGAAGAAGACAAGAAAATGTGGAAAAGTTTGGAACTTCTTAGAAACTTGCTGAATGACTTTGACTAAAATGCCGATGGTGATATGGACAATAAAATCCAGGCTGAGGTGCTCTCAGATAGAAATGAGGCACTTGTTGGAAACTGCAGCAAAGGTGACTCTTGTTATGTTTTAGAAAAGAGACTGGTGGCATTTTGCCCGTGCCCCAGAGATTTGTGGAACTTTGAACTTGAGAGAGATGATTTAGGACTTAGGGTATCTGGTGGAAGAAATTTCTAAGCAGCAAAGCATTCAAGAGGTAAATTGAGTGCTATTAAAGACATCAGTTTGGTAAGTAAAGCAGAGCATAAAAGTTTGAAAAATTTGCAGCCTGACAATGTGATAGAAAATAAAAACCCATTTTCTAAGGAGAAATTAAACCTGGGTACATAAATTTGCATAAGTAAGGAGGAGTTGAATGTTAATTCATAAGACAATGGGGTAAATTTCTCCAGGGCATTTCAGAGGTCTTCACGGCAACCCCTTCCATCACAGGCATGGAGATTTGGGAATAAAAAAGTGGTTATGTGAGCCAGGCCCAGAGTCCATCTGCTGTATGCCATCTAGGGACTTGGTCCCCTGCATCCCAGCCACTCCAGCTGTGAGTAAAAGGGGCCAAGGTATAGCATGGGCTGTTGCTTCTGAGGGTGCAAGGCTCAAGCCTTGGCAGCTTCCACATGGTGTTGAGCCTGCTGGAGCACAGAAGTCAAGAATTTAGGTTTGGGAACCTTAGCCTGTATTTCAGAAGATGTATGGATACGCCTGGATGCCCAGGCAAAAGTCTGCTACAGGGGTGGGGCTCTCATGGAGAACGTCTGCTAGGGCAGTGTGGAAAGGAAATGTAGGGCTGGAGCCCCCATAAAGAGTTCCCACTAGGGCACTGCCTAGTGAAGCTGTGAGAAGAGGGCCACTGTCCTCCAGACCCCAGAATGGTAGATCCACCAACAGCTTGCATTATGCACCCGGAAAAGCTCCAGACACTCAAGGCAAGCCTATGAAAACAGCCGGGAGGGAGGTTGTACCGTGCAAAGCCATAGAGGCAGAGCTGCCCAAGACTAGTGGAACCTACCTGTTGCATCACTGTGACATGGATGTTAGACATGGAGTCAAAGGAGATCATTTTGGAGCTTTAAGATTTGACTGCCCGGATTGATTTCAGACTTGCATGGGGCCTGTATCTGCTTTGTTTTGGCCAATTTCTCTCATTTGGAATGGCTATCTACCCAATGCCTATACTCCCATTGTATCTAGAAAGTAACTAATTTTCTTTTGATTTTACAGGCTCATAGGCAGAAGTGATTTGCCTTGTCTTAGATGAGTCTTTGGACTGTGGACTTTTGAGTTAATACTGAAATGCATTGAGAATTTGGGGGACTGTTGGGAAGGCATGATTGCTCTTGAGATGTGAAGATATGAGATTTGGGAGGGGTCAGGGGTGGAATGATATGGTTTGGCTCTTTGTTTCCATTCAAATCTCATCCTGTAGTTCCCATAATTCCCACCTATTGGGGGAGGGCCCTAGTGGGAGATGGTTGAATCATGGGGATGGGTCTTTCTCGTGCTATTTTGGTGATAGTGAATGGTTATTACAAGTTACAATGATTTTAAAACAGGAGTTTCTCTGCCCAAGCCATCTCTTTGCCTTCTGCCATCCATGTAAGGTATGATTTGTTCCTCCTTGCCTTCTGCCATGATTATGAGGTCTCCCCAGCCATGTGAAACTGTAAATCAATTAAACCTCATTCTTTTGTAAATTGCCCAGTCCTGGGTATGCCTTTATCAGCAGCATGAAAACGGACTGATATACCACATGTCATGGGAGGGACATAGTGTGAGGTAACTGAATCATGGGGGTGGGCCTTCCCACTCTCATGCTGTTCTCATGACAGTGAATAAGTCTTACGAAATCTGGGAGTTTTATAAAGAGGAGTTCCCCTGCACAAGCTCTCTCTCAATTGCCACCATTCATATAAGACTTGACTTTACTCCTCCTTGCATTCCTCCGTGATTGTAAGGCATCCCTAGCCATATGAAACTGTGAATCCATCTTTTCCTTGATGAATTACCTGGTCTTGGGTATGTCTTTATTAGTAGTGTGAGAACAGATGAATATAGTAAATTGAAACCTGTAGAGTGGGTGATGCTCAAAAAATATCTGAAAAATGTGGAAGCAGCTTTGGAACTGGGTAACAGGCACGGATTGGACAGTTAGGAGTGCTCAGAAGAAGACATAAAAACGTAGTAAAGTTTGGAATTGCCTAGAGACTTGTGAATTGCTTTGACCAAAATGCTGATAATGATATGGACAATAAAATCCAAACTGTGGTGGTCTCAGATGGAGATGAGGCACTTGTTGGGAACAGGAGTAAAGATTACTCTTGCTATGTAACAAAGATACTGGTGACATTTTACTCCTGCACTAAAAATTTCTGGAACTTTGAACTTGAAATGTATGATCTAGGGTGTCTGGTGGAAGAAATGTCTAAGCAGCAAAGCATTCAAAAGGTGACTTGGGTGCTGTCAAAGACATTTCATTTTAAAAGAGAAACAGCATAAAATTTCAGGAAATTTGCAGCCTGACAATGTGATAGAAAAGAAAAAAAAAAAATTTTTTCTAAGGAGAAATTGAAGCCAGCTGAGGATATTTGAATAAGTAACAAGGAGCCAAACAGTTGCCAAGACAATGGGAAAAATGTCTCCAGAGTATGTCAAATACCTTTGTGGCAGCCCATCCCATCACAGATACAGAGGCCTAGAAGGAAAAAATGGTTTTGTGGACCAGACACAGGACACCCCTGCTTTATGCAGCCTCGGGATTTGGTGACCTGCTTCCCAGCCTCTCTCACTATGACTATAAAGGCCAATGTACATCTCAGCCTATGGCTTCTAAGGGTGCAAATCCCAAGCCTTGGAAGCTTCCACATGACATTGAGCTTGCAGGTACCCAGAAATTAAGAATTGAGGTTTTGGAATCTCCGCCTAGATTTCAGAGGATATATGAATATAACTTGAAACTAGATACTGTGAGTTCTTTAGATGTGCTATTCTTTTTGAAAATCGTTTTGGTTATTCTAGGTTTTGGTATGTCCTTCTACATTTAAAAATCAATCTTTCAATTTGTTAGAAATTGCCTGATGAGATTTAAAAACAGTATGTGTTACATCTTTAATTGGAATGCTATTTTAAGTAGTGTTGTCTCTTCTGCTTTCTTTCTTCCTTTCCTTCTCTCTCTCTTTCTTTATTTTATTCTTTTGTTTTCTTTACTTTATTAATCTGTTTAAATTTGGGTTATTTATCTCTATATCTTATAACCTAGCAACACATGTATTTATTTATTTTGTTGCTCAAAATAAATCTCTATGGCTTATAATCTAATAATACAAGTATTTATTTTGTTTCTCAAACTTCTGAGCTTTAGTTGTTAGGAACTTTTTCAAATTGTCTTCATTGTTTTTTCTACAAGACCTCATTCTTTCTACAAGATCTCTTTCTTCAAACTGTCTTTGTTGTTCTTTCTACAAGACCTCATTATTTTCTGAGTATTTTCTTATTTTCTGGCATCATAAGTTTTTTTGTATGTAAATCATATTTTCTTGCTTTATTCCTATTATCATCCAAACAATCCTACTTTTTTTTTTTTTTTTTTTTGCTGGAGAATGATGTGAAGAAAGCACAATCTAGTCACTAGGTATATTCATTGCTACGAGGGATCATTGCTTCTGTTTCCTGTGAATGGACCAAGTTAAGATTCTTACCTGTCTCTCTCACCCAAAGTGACACCTTGAGAATTCTTTAATCTATTTTCTTTACCTGCACATCCTTTTGTTCTGTTTTCTAAAAGATAAAAGAATGTATGTATTTTTCCTATCAAAAGAGGAGCTTGTCATGTTTTGGAATCTAGTATACTTGGTTTATTTGTGATTTCAGTTCTCTGATATATATTTATAGATTATGTGTTTTTCTCATTACTGGGGAGGAGAACAATGTTCTATTTTGCTACACATTTCCCAAGTTAGTAGCCAAAATTTGGAAAATTTATAGCCTTTATTTAAAAAAAAAATTTGTTTTACTCATCTCTCTTCAGCTGGAAATCCAATAATTGTTATGTTTTTCTGTCTGATGTTGTCCCATAGATAGAGTCTCTGTTTTTTTTCTGCATAATTTTTCTCTCTTTGTTTCTGTTCGAATATTTTATGTTATGCCTTTAAGTTCACTAATCATTTAGAAATGATCTTTACAATATCTAACTTACAGTTAAGGTCATACAGCTAATTTTTCATTTGAGATATAATATTTTTCACTTTAAATTATCTCTTGATTTCTTTTAAAATTTTTTTATTTGATTGCTTATCATGTTTATGTTTTATCTTAAATCCTTGAACATATTTATGCTAGTTATTTTGATGTCCTCATCTCATAATTCTAGTACCTCTGCCATTTCTGAGTCTGTTTATATTGATTATGTTTATCCAAGTGTCATCATTTTCTGTGTCTTTGTCTATTTTTCCTTTTTGGACACCAGAAATAATAATGTTGGTGAGTGTTTGAATTTTATCATCAATTTGTAAAAAGTGTTGGCATTTTTATTCATAGGTTGTTACTTTCATCTGTAAGTAACAACAGATGAGCTTAGTGATTTTGAGTCTTATTTTTCAGGTTCATCAAGGTGATACTCAACTACAGACACCAGGACACGTCAAAGATTTATTGAGCTCTTTATTTGTCTATATCCCATTCCTTCCATGTTTTGATCCACAAATTCTATCTGCTTCAGCTTCCCCAACTTCTTTATTGGTTTTATTACTTCAATGTGAATACTATGCTCTGCTTAAATTCCTCCTGCTTTGTGATGCAGTCCAGCAACTGCCTTAAAGTACAAAGTCTGGACAATCGATGTGCCTTTACATTTTCCTTTCCTCTGTTTCATGGCTCATAGTCCAGTCCTGTTTCTCATTGAATATCTGATAATTGTTGTTCAGGTTTGTAGTTCTTCATTTCCCATGTCAGTTATTCCATTATGGGTAAAGTTGAGGTCCTTATAGCTTTTTTGAAAATCAGTCCCTTTTGCTATTAGTGATTACACAGTCTAAATTGAAAAAAGAAATACATTTTCTCTATACTTCTTTTCCATCTGTATATTAAGGAAGACTTGTACAGTTCTTCGTCAGGTGGAATATCTTTCTTATGAAATTATGTTATAATGTATATTTATGTTTTATATAGACATATATTCAATACCTGAAACAAAGTGATCCTCTTATGTTCTACTAGTTTAAGAGTGAATTAGGTATTTTTTGTGGATGGATAAATAAGAATCTTTGTTTTTCAAAACTAATTCGATATGGCAAAAGATTACCATATTTTGCTTATATAAACAGATATTTTAAAAATACATGGTAAAAACTACATTCAACTTTTTTCTTCACATGCAGGGTAATGCCAAATTTAAAGCAAAGGTTGACGAAATACAAATATTTAAATATGAGTAAAGTACTTTTACTTACTATTTTAAATATGATTGTAAACAGTTTCTTTCCTGCTCCATACTCTTCATAGGTTTTAATCTCTTATTCTAGCTTATCTCAGACTACAAATCAGATAATTAAAGAAAAGTTTCTAATAAGAACTCTACATCTCTATTACCCTGTGAGTGCTAACTATTCCCTCTCATAATTCTCAGCATCATACCAGGTTTATTGTCTGGAGTGCCAAGTCCAGGGTATAATTTCTACCCCAAGGTTCTAACCCACCTTTCCCAAAATAAGGTCTTGTCAAGCCAAACACTTCCACTTAGTTAAAAAAAAGAAAACTTCCACAAAAATTTCCTAGTTTTTAAAGGACTCGAGATTAAACGAATAATAATAAAATATAATATTTTAAGAAGTAACGTCGATTTCTTAATATTGAATAAACTGTGATCTAGAAATACTCATTATTTATGCAAATCAATTATTGTGAATCATGAAAGGAAGCAGCTTTATCATGACAGAAAACTATTACTGGTGCAGAGTGCCCAGGTTTTTGGTGCTTTGAATAAAGAATTGGACAAAATACACAAACAAAGCAAGAAAAGAATAAAGCAACAAAAGCAGAGATTTAACTGAAAATGAAAGCACATTCCACAGGGTGGGAACGGGCCAGGGCAGACGGCTCAAGGACATAGTTACAGAATTTTCTGGGGTTTGAATACCCTCTAGAGGTTTCCCTTTGCTTACTTGGTGTATACCCTACGTAAATGAAGTACTGTCTCGTGATCAGTCTGACCGGTTGCATATACTGACCAATCAGAGGCTAAAGTTACAAAGTTATACTCCTATGCAAAGAAAGGCTTGACTCATGAAAAGCCCTGATTGGTTGCAGGAAGGAACCAATCAGAGGCACTTTCAGTTTTTCATCTGCCACACAGAAAAGGAGGAGAAGTTGCAAACCGAGTAGCCTCTGGTACTTTTGTTACTTGGGCATGGAAATTTGGGGTTTTCCTTTTGATTTAGTTCTAGGAAGTCAGTCTGAATTGGCCTTGGGTTCCCTGACTCCAGACCCTATTCTCTTGCCTCAAAAGTGTTTCTGTTTCTTTCTTGGTTTAACGGGTAGGGTTTTTTGTCTGTTTGTTTGTTTTGTTTGTTTTCTCTTTAGACCTTTGATAAAGGCATGCCCTAGTGCTAAAAGCAAGAGGTTACAGAATTACTAATGTTATTGGGATGTATGTCTCTGGGAGTAATTTTTATTCAGTAAGCAAGGGTGAGGCATTAGTGCTGCTGGAGGCAAATGGGCCTCAGTGTACATCCAGAGTGCTGTCTAGTGCAGAAATGCAAAAGCATTAGAAAGACTGAAAAGTGGTGATTAACTGAAATTACATTCTCCTCATCTTTGCCTAAATATCCCAGGGCCTGAATATTAGAGAAACCAAGAGCGTGGGATAGACTGTGAGGAAAGAAGCACTCTCAGCTGTTACCTTTGGAAAGATGAGCTGCTACAACTTTTCTGGAAAGTTTCTGGCCTGTCACTTAGCTCAGAAAGAGTAACTTTTTTGGAAATTAATTTATGATAAACAGTAAATAATTATATGTGTGTGTATATATATATGCACACATACACACACGATGATATTGATCATAAGATTTATTGTAGTGACAAAGCCACAGTTAAAAAACTTGGTTTTGAAATATTATATAACACTTAAAATAACTATCTATCTCTCTAGAGTTCTCTTTCATCTCTCTGTATCTCTATTCACTTGTCTATCTGTATATCAATTCACCGTCTCTTTATCCATCTGTCTATTAAAATAGGAGAGAAATATTCATACCATGGAGTTAATTTAAAAATAAGTTTCAAGCCGGTGGCAGTAGCTCACACCTGTAATCTCAGCACTTTGGGAGGCCGAGGAAGGCGAATCACCTGAGGTTGGGAGTTCGAGACCAGCCTGCCCACTGAGAAATCCCATCTCTACTAAAAATACAAAATTAGCTGGGCGTGATAGCACATGCCTGTAATCCCAGCTACTCAGGAGGCTGAGGCAGGAGAATTGCTAGAACTAGGTAGGCGGAGGTTGCGGTGAGCCAAGACTGTGCCATTACACTCCAGCCCGGGCAACAAAAGTGAAACTCTGTCTCAAAAATCAACCAAACAAACAAAAAACAAAAAAAGTTTCAAAATTATACACTTAATATGACTAGATTTATGCTCCTTTCTTTCCAAAAGAAACCTCATAATAATGACAATACTCCAAGGATGTATAATTATTCTTTTACATGTGCATAAATTATATTGTAGAAAGACACAAAGCAATATGCTAATATTACTTATTTAAAAGTGGAGGAAAAGAGGAGACTTAGGTGACATCACTGAACCTTTTCTATGTATTAATTTGAATTGGTTTCCTATTTACACTGACATTCTTTTATTTTATATGTATAGAAAAATGATAAAAATAAAATAATATTGGTGTATAGATATGATATAGTTTCAAACTGCATCATGTGGAGATTCATAAAAAATGTTTTGGAATATTAAAACTTGGAGAAATGTTTACTTATAGTTTTAATTGATTTTCAGCCATGGTTTTTCAATTTTGAATGCTATAACACTGCTGATTAAGAGTTATGAAAGTTATCTATAAGTACTTCCCTTAATGAATACTTGCCAAAATATGTTATTTGCTATCCTGAACTTAGGTGTTATAGATTGGTTTCACAATTAAAAATAATTTTCTTCTCAGTTCTGTAAAAGTTACTTATTAATATGAGTGCATTTCAAGTTCATGTAATTAAATAAATTATGTTTTATGTAAAATAAATATAGGTGTATGTATACCTGTAACATGAAACTATATACAGTGAGTTGAATTGGAATTAAGAATCAAATGTAATAGAAAATTACTTAATTCAGTAGAACTGGGATTATAGGTATAAGCCACCATGCGTAGAGCCACCACTCTAAAATATTAATTAAATAAATAACATTATTACTCCTTTGATATGAATAATGTTAGTAGGTAATAAAGATAATATTAATGGAATTTTAAGACTGTACTAACCATCTAGAAGGAGCCATATATTAAGTACATAAAAGTATGCATTGAATAAAATTGTCTTGCATAGAAGGTTGTAATATTTGGAAATGATAGTATCAAAGAATATCAGAGTACATATTATTGCTTTAAAGATCTTGGGCAAAATTTCTGCCTGAACAGATTATGTAAAAATGGCAGAATTGAACCGCATCAAATCATCATTTTCTTTCAGTATTCAAATAAATGAACATTAAAAATAAAATCCTTGAAAAACTGTTGCAAAACTAATGATTCTAGAAACTGGAAAAGCTGCCAAGAGTATTGGCATTCATTACTCTTATTGAAGCCTATAAGCCCAAGAGGTTACAGGATGGGCAAATAGAAGCCAGAAATTCTTAATATGAGCCTCAAAAATGAAGAAAAAATTCTGAAGCAGTATCTTTACCTACACATATTATAATTGGTGCGTTCTGGAAAGTACTGCCCACAAGAAAGGAGTGGAGCAGCTTAAGATGCACTGAATTTTTGTTCCTGATTATTTCTTCCCTTCACTGTAAGAGAAGCATACAAGTCTTCCAATTGGCACTTGCAGCACTTCCTCACGGGTAGCATGTGAATGTCTTCTCCAATATTAAGCCCAAAGGTGTGACTTGCTTGGGTTACTAAAATAGGAGTAAAGGCACCAGCGTCTAAATTCTAAGCAGCTTTATGCAGCATTGCATGCGTCTACTAATTTGCTCTAATAGAAGTGTGAATTTCAAATTACATAATAAATTGGGAATCTAATCTGTAGCAGAAAAGTAATAACAGGTACTCACGTCTAATATATTTATTCATTCTTTCATTCAAAAATCATTAATTAAGAACTTACAGTGCACTAGTTTCTATGGCAGCTATTGAGGACACAGTGTGAGGGCATTTAACATCACTGCAGAAACCAAAGCAGAGCTCAGGTATTCTAACAAAGGCTACACACTGCCTCACCCAAGTATCTCCTTTCCTGTCATGCTTTCAGGCTACCAAAATGTGGTTAGCAGAGAAAATCACTAGTTTTAAATAGTAATGAGGCAGAGAAAATAAGCAATACAGACATGATAAGAACATGGTCAAGACTGTCAAAGACAGAAGGAAGGAAAGATCTTGACAAAGCTATCCAACAAAAAAAATGTAAAAAGAAATGGAAAGGTAGCTCTGCAAACTAATTTATGAAAATAAAAGCAAGAATTATCCTATGAACAATGTAGATTAGTATGAATCTGACACAGAACAAATGACTTAAAAATTGAAAATATTGTAATATTATTTTTAATTTAAGAAAACAATATCTATAAGACACAATGTAAAAGAAAAAAGAATGAAAATGTAGCTTGGAGACCTAAGTAATTAGATCAAGGACCAAAAGAACCTCTGAGAAAATAAGAAAATTAGTTCAACATAGCAAGAAACAGTAAACAAGGCAGAAATAATGCAATCACATAGGCTCTTTATGATCATTTATAATATAGAGAAACATTATAGAAATTCAAGTTGGAGGGAATAATTATTTTTGTCATCAAATAGTGGAAAAAACCTTGCAGGAAGGGAAGACAGTCGGCATAGCCTCAGACTTCTTTCTACCATCACTTAAATGCTTGCAAACACATCAATGATGATTGGAAAGCTCTAAATAATGGAAAGTATAACCTAAGAATATTACACTCAACTTACATGTTTTCCAAGCATAAAATAAACAGCCTGTGTGAAATATAAAAGAACTCAGGTATGACAACACAGAAGCCATCCATGATATATCTACTTAAAGACAAAAATCTAATCAATTAGAAAATAAGTAAAGAATTCAAGAAGAGAAAAGCATCCATCCATATCTGAATCAATTTAAAACAAAACTAGTATAAATATTTACCTAATATATTAAAAATGTCATGCTAAAATGTTATAGTAATAAATTTACTAACAAAAATTTTATAAAGGAAAGGAAAATTTAGAAGACATTTAAGAATGCTAATGACTTAGTCAAATGATGTTTTGTAATTTAAAGCAAAGTTAAAAATTATGAAAGGATTCCAGCCTTAATGTGTTCCATAGTTACTTTTCTTATCCTTAGTCTGATCTTTTGAGATAATGTTTGGGTGTGAAAACTTTTAAATGAAACACGCCTACAATTTGTCATGTTAACTTCACTTTATTTTTTGATGTTAGATTAAAGACTAATAAATTTCCTTAATATAACTTAGGAATTTTGAACTATTTTAATAAAAATGTATATAGATAAATATATTTGTATCATTTGATTAATATGTATGCATAGGATATACCAGGGATGATATTATTAATAATTAACCATGGAATATTAGCAAGTTAATACAACAGTGTATGAAAAGAATTGCATGTCATCAACAAGAGGGATTTATTTAAGGTATGTAACAGTGGATCAACATTTGAAAATCAAATAATGTAATTGACCATATGAACAAGATTAGAAAGAAATCCATATTATCATAAAACATTTCACAAAATAAATATCTAGGAGTACATACTGATGTAAGTAAATGAATCAAGTTGGGTTCATTTCCAGGATGCAAGGTTGATTCAACATATGCAAATAATTAAATGTGATTCATCACTTAACTGGAACTAAGGGCAAAAGCCACATGAGTATTTCAATACATGTAGAAAAGGCCTTTGATAAAATTCCACACTCATTCATGTTAAAACTTTCAATAAACTAGGCATTGAAGGAATATGCCTCAATATAATAAGAGGCATATGTGACAAACCCACAACTAATATCATACTGAATGGGCAAAAGCTGAAACCATTCCCCCTGAAAACCCACACAAAACAAGGATGCTGTCTCTCATCACTCCTGTTCAACATAGTGTTGGAAGCTCTGCCCAGGGCAATCAGGCAAGAGAAAGAAATAAAAGATATTCAAATAGGAAAAGAAGAAGTCAGATTATTTTTATTTGCAGATGACATGATCCTATATCTAGAAAACCCCATTGTCTCAACCGAAAAGCTTCTTAAACTGATAAGCAACTTCAGCAAAGTCTCAGGATATAAAATCCATGTGCAAAAATTGCTAGCATTCCTATACACCAACAACAGGAAAGCAAAGAGCCAAATCATGAATGAACTCCCATTCACAATTGCTGCAAAGAAAATAAAATACCTAGGAATACAGCTAACAAGGGAAGTAAATGACCCCTTCAAGGAGAACTACAGACTACTGCTCAAAGAAATAAGAGAGGACACAAATGGAGAAAGATTTCATGCTCATGGATAGGAAGAATCAATATCATGAAAATGGACATATCGCTGGGCGCGGTGGCTCAAGCCTGTAATCCCAGCACTTTGGGAGGCCGAGATGGGCGGATCACGAGGTCAGGAGATCGAGACGATCCTGGCTAACACGGTGAAACCCCGTCTCTACTAAAAAATACAAAAAACAAACAAACAAACAAACAAAAAAAAAAAACTAGCCGGGCGACGTGGCGGGCGCCTGTAGTCCAGCCACTTGGGAGGCTGAGGCAGGAGAATGGTGTAAACCCGGGAGGCGGAGCTTGCAGTGAGCTGAGATCCGACCACTGCACTCCAGCCTGGGCGGCAGAGGGAGACTCCATCTCAAAAAAAAAAAAAAAAAAAAAAAATAAAAGAAAATGGCCATATTGCACAAAGTAATTTATAGATTCAATGTTATCCCCATTAAACTACCATTGACATTCTTCACAGAATTAGAAAAAAACATTTTAAAGTTCGTATAGAACCATAAAAGGGCCTGACTAGCCAAGTCAATCCTAAGCAAAAAGAACAAAGGAGGTATCACATTACCTGTCTTCAAACTATACAAGGCTACAGTAACCAAAACATCACGGTACCTGTACAAAAGCAGACACATCAGCCAAGGAACAGAATAGAGAACTCAGAAACAAGACTGCACACCTAAACCAACTGATTTTCAACAAACCTGACAATGGGGGAAAAGATTCCCTATTTAATAAATGGTGCTGGGAAGGCTGGCCAGCCATATGCAGAAAACTGAAATTGACTGGACCTCTTCCTTAAGCCATATGAAAAAATTAACTCAAGATGGATTAAACAGCTCAAAGTAAAACCCCAAACTATAAAGGCACTAGAGGAAGATCTAAGCAATATCATTCAAGACATAGGCACAGGCAAAGATTTCATAACAAACATGCCAAAAGCAATTGCAGCAAAAGCCAAAATTGACAAAAGGGATCTAATTAAACTAAAGAGCTTCTGCACAGCCAAAGAAACTATCATCAGAGTGAACTGAAAGCCTACAGAATGGAAGACAATTTTTGCAATCTATCCGTCTGATAGAGGTCTAATATCTAGAGTCTACAAGGAACTTAAACAAATTTACAAGAAAAAAAAAAAAACATTAAAAAGTGGGCAAAGGACATGAACAGACACCTCTCAAAAGAAGACATACATGAGGCCAAAAAAATATGAAAAAATCTCAACACTGATCATTACAGAAATGCAAATCAAAACCATAATGAGATACTATTTCACACCAGTCAGAATGGCTGTCATTAAAAAGTCAAAAAACAACAGATGCTGGTGAGGTTGTGGAGAAAAAAATCATGCTTTTACACTGTTGGTGGGAGGGTAAATTATTTCAACCATTGTGGAAGACAGTGTGGTGGTTCCTCAAAGATCTAGAGGTGGAAATACCATTTAACCCAGCAATACTCTACTGAGTATATACCCAAAGGAATATATGTTATTCAATTATAAAGATACCTTCATGTGTCTGTCCATTGCAGCACTGTTCACAATAGCAAAAACATGGAAGTAACCTAAATGTCCATCAATGATAGACTGGATAAATAAAATGTTCTACATATACACCATGTAATACTAAGCAGCCCTAAAAAGGAACGAGATCATGTCCTTTGCAGAGACATGGATAAAGCTGGAAACCATTATCCTTAGCAACCTAATGCAGGAAAAGAAAACCAAACAACACGTGGTCTCACTTATAAATGGGAGCTGTATGATGAGAACACACTGGACACATGGGGGTGGGGAACAGCACACATTGGGCACCAGTGGGAAGGGTGGGGGAAGGGAGAGCATCAGGAAAAATAGCTAATGGATACTAGGCTTAATACATAGTTGATGGGATGATCTGTGCAGCAAACCACCATGGCACATGTTTACCTATGTAAGTACCCTGCACATATACCTCCGAACTAAAATTAAAAGTTGAAGGAAAAAAATATATAAAGAATAGAAAAATCTCTGCAGGAAAATTTCAAATAAATTATGTCCATACTATGCCTTTTAGTAGTTGGAGCAGAGCTCCCTGTTCCTTAAGTGTAGGCTATCCATAGTGACTTTCTTCCAAGGATTATAGTACAAAAAGGGGTAAATCAGTAACTTCATGGAGAAACCCAGCAAACACTACCTCAGCAAAGTTATCAACATCAACATTAATAGTGATAATTAATGTTCATAGTGTATGTTCTTAATATGATGCATGAAAGTGACACTTTTTCTCTGTGACTTTCTTGCAAAAACATAACCCTAGCATAATCATGAGAAACACATTGCACAATTCCCAATAAAAAATATGTATGAAATATTTGGCTAGCATTTTTCAAAGCTGTCAAGGTTATTAAAAGCAAAGAAAACTTGAGAAATTGTTATAGCCAAGAGGAGCCTAAGGGGCCATGGCACTTAAATGTAATGTGGTAACCTAGATGGGACCCTGGAACAGAAGAACATTAGTTAAAAGCTAAAGACATCTGAATAAAGTACAGGGTTGAGTTAATAATACTGTATTAATATTCATTTATTAAACATAACAAATGTATTATAGTAATGTAGTGGGGGACACTGAATGTGAGGTATATGGGAAATCTGCGCTATTTTCACAATATTTCTGTAAGTCTAAAATTGCTAAGCAATAAAATCTATTTAAAGGAAATTAATGATGAGTAGAGCTAGGTGGTGGATTCGGGGAAATGCATCTCCATTATTGCTTTGATAAGAGAATTTAAACTTAATATAAAAATAATGGTGTTTAAAAAGTGAAAACATTTCAAAAATTATAGATAATTTCATGATATTGGGTGCCTCTGTTCTCCTGAGTCTGTTTTACATTACTATAATTTATTTTTTGTTGTAGTATATGAAACTTTTAAGTATGTTTTATGCTGCTGTATTTTTTCAATAAAATGAGAAAGCATTTTTGGAAAAAGGCATGATGTACTGACACAAATGCATTATTTCTTTCTCTCATTTGTGCAATATTGACTGAACATTTTCTTTTATATCCTTAGCTCTAGATGTTGAGAATTTAAATGACGAGAAAACAAAGAGTCCAAAAGATAATGAAAAGAAAATTATTGCCCTTTCATGACAAACCTACCAGACTTCTTCTCATTATACATCCATCTAACCCTTTTTAAACTTAGTCATAATCTTACTTATAATTTTATTATCTAAAGAGTTTTTTTAATAATACAACAGAGTGTACCTAATATATGCATACATATTCACATACACATACATACCAGGATTTCTGAAGGTTCAGATATCCCAGCCTTTGTATGTAACTACATTGACATATTGTCTTCAAATTGTCTATTCTTCCAAAACAATCTATCTGCTTAAACTCTAAATCAACTTTAGTATTACTAGCAATAACTTTAAGTCTTCATGTTATCAAATATTGGCATTATTTTTGTCTAATCATCAGTCTGACATATAGAAGTGCTGGGCCTTTTGTAAGTGAGAATATTTCTAATGGCATATAATTCATACTTAAAGCAATGCTGTTTTAAGTAAAAGAGTGTATTATATAATGTAAGTTGATTAAAAAGATAAGGTTTCTGTAAAAGGTTATCTTGTCTTAGGTATTTTTCAGCTCATAAATCAGCCTGTTTGTGATCAAAGTTGTTTCTTATAATTAGAAAGAAACAGGTTTCATAAATCTTGCACTGGAGTGTGGTGCATAAAAATAGAGAAAATAAATATGTGCATCAACAGGGAGAGTCCTATACGCAGACATCTAGCCAAGAAACAAGAATTTTCTTTTTGTCATGCTTCACTTCGACATAATTGCACAGAACTTATAATTTTCTCTCTCACACACAGAAGCACACACATACACAAGCTGTTATGGACTGAATGTTTATGATCTTGCTCCCCCAAATTCTTATGTTAAAGTCCTCACACCCATATGTGATGATATTTGCAGGTAGAACCTTTGGGAGATAATTAGGTTTAAATGAGGTCATGAGAATGGGGCCCTTATGATGGGATTAGTGCGCTCATAAGAAGAGGAAGAGAGGTGAGAACGCTCTCTCTCTTTCTGCCAAGTATGTACACAGTGAGAAGGGTTGCCTTCAAGCCTAAAGAGTGCTCAGAATGAAAACTACCTTCCTGGGACCTTGATTTTGGACTTACCAGCCTCCTTAACTGTAAGAAATAATTCTCTATGTTCTAAGCTACCCAGTTTATGGTACTTTGTTATAATAGCCTGAGTTGACACACCGCTCATCAAAGTTTAACATTTTCTGGTAGTACAGAAACATACAGTATTAATTAATCTTGTGGACTAAAATACTATCTCACCATTCAACTAAGATACCTATAAATAGACGCAGAATGATACAATTCCACCATTGTAAAAATCAGGAAAGTATAACGTCGCAATCTGGTAGTATGCTCCCATGCCCAAGGCCTTAGCAATGTTATTGTGAAGAACTTACCAAGCTTCCCTTCATTACGCAGTATATTGTCCTTTAACTTCCCTCAATTTCTTCCTTTCCTACTTCCTCTCTTTCTCCCTCTCTTTCTCTGTCTCTTTCAGTCTGGTTATACAGAGTTACCTGGGAAATAGTAGGAAGGTGCTTTCAGTTTTTCTCATAGCCTATCCAATGAGTCAAAGAATCAGTCTTTGATGACATGAAAGCTAAGCAGCCAAACATATTTTGGCTGTTAGCTGATTTTTTTTTCTTCTAGGCAAGCTATTGACCTTTCAGTGCTTACAATTTTTCACATGCATTCAAAGGTGGTGATTCTCAGGAGAAAAAAAGAAAAGTTACGGAGTGCAAGAGAAATGTGTGAGTGTGTGAGTGTGTTGTGGGGGCTGCTGACAACTGCATTTATAGTACTACAATGTACAGTTCCCACAAATAAAGCACTAGAGAGAAGTAGCAGAGAGTAGGGGAAAAGGAGTTTCTGCTTGTTTTGAAAAATCTTTCCTCATGTCAGAGCTACAGGTAATCTAATAGCAGGTTCACAAGGAATGTTGCCACAATAGAAGAAAGATGTTCAAAGTAAAAATTTGAAGGAATTTATGGATTGCACTTGGAGCTCTAGTTGATAAATGGTTCTGTAAATGTAAATCGAAAAGGAAATGTGCAAGAGGACAGACAGCAAAGTAATGATGGTAAAATAGTTGTTTATTATTATTATCATTATCATTATTACAACAGCAGCAGCAACCACTAAAATTAACTACATATTGCTCAATTCCAGTTACTGTTTTCAGGACTTTACACATATTATATTACTGAATTCTCAAAAAAACTATGAAGGATTTGCTATTACTAACCTAATTTTATAGATTAGGAAACAGAGATGTAGGATGTTAAATTAATTTTTCAAGGTCACACAGCTTGTAAACAGTAGCATTTGAAATGTTCACACACTATATAAGGCTCAAAATTTGTTGCAGAGACTTTGAACTGCAGCCTCTTCCCAGATTATTAATAGTATGATTGTCACTGAAAAAAACACAGTAAAATTTAAGTAAAATTTTTATTAGGAGTTATACAACATTGCTGTGTTTGATTTAAATATAAGCTATATTCTAAACTTCAGTATTACAGTAATCCTCTATTATTTTCTAAAGATAAGCTCCTCTATTCCCTCTCACAATCTTTTATTTTAAAAGGTTCTAAAAACCACCTAAATCCTTACAATCCTAGATCTTGATTTATTTTATTTTTAAATATGGAACTGTTAATGAGCTTTCTATCCTCTGAGATTTATCTAACTTGAAATCTAAGAATGCCATAACCTTTCTGGAAGTGTTTCTAATAGATTAGCAATTACAACTAATTTAATTAAGTGAACTCATTTTTATTTTTAATGAAGTTGTTACTGTAGTAGTAATTTTCTGAATATTGTACTTCAAGTATCTAAATATAGTTTTTCCATTTGTCTAAATAATACCTTGTGTAAATTAAAACAATGCCTCTTTATTTCAATGTTTAATCTCTCATTCACAAAGATGCCAATAAATAGTTCTTTGGGTTTCCAACATTCAGAAACTGCCACAGTGTTTTCAGAGAAAAACAATCATTATATAGTTGTATTATTTTAAGTAAAAATAGAATAGTTAAAGAGGGATGTGGTAGATCACCATGATTGCTACTTTATTTTCCAATATTGAAATATTGGCTTCAATGATAACTCTGGCAACATAAAGAAGCGTTAGAAAGCAGTCAGTATATTAATTTACATGTTCTCTATATAAATGTTATACAAAACTGAAGGAAAGGAGAAAAGCATGCCTTAAATTAAAAAATAATTGGAAATAGAAAGGAGGAAGGGAAAACGTAGGGGTGTAAAGTAAAAAGTGAAAGAAAATGTATTTGTAACTTGAAAATGTTAAGCTAATACTAATTCAACTTACATGCTTTATCTGGGAAGAGGTGATTTCTCTTAAGGAGAAGAAATTAAGCAAATCTGAGTTAAAATGGAGGGTGAGACTTTCAGGATATATATATATATGACATTGTATGTGTGTGTGTGTGTGTGTGTGTATATATATATATATAGCCATATCACTAAAACATATAATCATATGGAACACTAATAAACTTAGTAACACATGCTAATACATAGGAAAAGACTCAGTATGAAGACAATCCAGAAGACAGAGTTTGAAATAAAAAAAAAGCAGGTTAAAGAGCAGAGTAACATGCTCATCCTAGACCAAAAAAAAGTTTTATAATGGGTCTAGGCATTTTCAAGGGATACAAGATGAACTGGTGATTCAAATGATGGAAACAGGGTCAATTTCCTCTGTTCGTTAAATGAAGTGACAATGGACAATGATTAAAGTATTAACTTTTGCAGAGATACCGGAAGCTGATAAATGGTGCTGAAGGTGGGACTGGGGATGGAGAACTGATTTAATTTAGTTTCCTCAGCTTCATATTTTTTAGGGGATGAAGAAAGAGGGGTTATCTTTCAAGAAAAGGCACTGATACCTAAAAAAAAGTTTCATAGTTCTTTAAATCTTTTAAAGGAAATATATTTTCTAGCACTTTTTTGCACAAGGTAAAACACTTTAGTAAACTATACATTGTTTGGAAAATTCATATGTTGTATTCAGTGTTTTTGATGATGTAAGATTGGGTCACAGCAAAAATATGCAATTTTACATTCTCTGAATATTTTCCTAGACTACAAATACCAAAATACTATATTGAAATATTATCAATATTTCATTTAACTTCAAATATGAAGACAACACTTGTAAAAAAAGGAAATGTTTGTAATTAAATCTTGAAACAAAAAACAAAAACCTTTATGAAATAGAAAAGTAAAGATCTCCAAACAAAAATACTCAAAAACTAAGAGAGAAAAAAGAAAGAAAATACAGATAACCTTCAAGGATTAGAATATCTAATAGATACATGGGAATCATAGTCTACCACTCATTAGGAAAATAAATATATTTTGATTTGCCTGAAAGTACACAAATTCTGAGTAGATGAATATCTAAGGCTATATTTCAGAAAGAAAATTTTAAAAACCCACAGAAGACAGTATAGTAGACCCTCTGGATTCATGGATTCCAAGTACTCAGATTCAACCAAGGTGACTGAAAATATTTTTTAAAACCCACACAATAAAAATTTAAAAAATATTTTTAAAAACCCACACAATAAAAAATATTTGTTTGTTCATAAATAACTTTATGAACAATGTGAAATAAACAAATATGAAACAAACTTTCAAGTAACAAATTATACATGTTACTTTCAAGTAATAATATAACAATAAAAATATAGTACAACAGCTATTTAGAAACTATTTACATTGCAGTAAGTTTTATAAGTAATCTAGAGATTATTGAAAATATGTGGAAATTGTGCATAGGTTATATGTAAATAATGAACTATTTTAAATAAATTATTTCCCAATTCACTGATTTGAGAATCAACGGGGGTCCTCGAGCCTATTTTGCATGAATTCCTAGAGACAACTGTAATGAGTTACAAGGAGAACAGGTACACAAGTAAATAAGTAAGGTATTTTTATAAGTCATATAACAATATGGATATTATAGTTATATTTGAAAGCTAATTAGTATATTTCAATTTGATATTTAAAAGTAACTTAAAAATGTTAGATGTTGATAATATAGAAATTAGCAAAGAGAAAGTTGACACTTTTAAAGAAATATTCTAGTTCACTGAAAATACATATACATAGTTCTTTTTTATTGAAATGAATGGAAAAAATCCTAAAAGTATATGTAGAACCATAAAAGTATATGAACTCTCTCATTCAAACTCGTAAAGTAAGAAAAACAAAAATGAAAGAAATTCAATCAGTGTAAGTAAGAGAAGTCAAAGAAGGAAAATGAAGGACGCATTAATGTAAAACATCAAACACAGAATGTCACATTTAAAGTAAATTCATATATTTAAATATTTAAATCAATAACTTAAATAAATAGAAATAGATTAAATACTCCTTAGAAAAGCAGAGATTCCTTTGAAACCTAATAAGTAATTCCAAATAAATGAGCAATCATGAAAAATATAAACATATGTACTCTTTAATATGCAGAGGCTCATTTGAATTGAAACAAACCAACATGGCACATGTATAACGTGTAAAAAACCTGTATGTTGTATCCATGTACCCTAGAACTTAAAGTATAATAATAATAAAAAAAAGAGCAGATATATATTTAAGTAAATACAGAAAAATTAAATGGTAAGTCAGAATTTAGAGACACTACATATAACCAACTTTTTCAAAGGAGTTTTTCTATAACATAGAGGAAAAACAGTAACTGGTTGAAAAAAAGTAGGAATAAAAACAGGTTTTTTAATTTTTTTTCTTTTTAAGAAGGAGAAACAGCAGCATTCTGTGCACATGGATATGATCCAGTGAAAAGTGGATCATGAAAATACAGGCTCTTGGAGAACAAAACATGGAGAACCACTACAGCGATATTTAACGTAGACAACAAGACCTGCCTACAGTTTCTGAATCAAAATATGGTGTTTTGATATAATAATTAAATCAAGAAAACAACCCTTAGAAGAGCTATGGGAATAAGGAGGCATGAGTTAGCACATAAATGTTCTAATTCATGATGGTGAATCAACAATACTCTAAAAAGTTAATTAATTAGTAAATAGACTCAAAACACTTAAAGATATATGTAATAGTAAATATCAGAGGAACTAAAACAAATGTTTACCACTAGTTACCTTTGTGAGTGAGAAGACGAAGACTTTTATTTTAAATTTATATTCTTCTGGGCTATTTGAAAATTATTACAATGTGGATGTATTTTTTGAAAAAAACACTTTCATATAACAAATATGAAATAAGCTTTATGAACAAACAATGTGAAGTAAACAAATATGAAACAAACTTTCAAGTAACAAATTATGCTACATCTTCCAATGGAACATAAAGATGCAATTACATAGAACAAAAATAATCTACACAGTTAACAATGAAAGATGTTCCAATATATCATTATGTGAAAAAATACAGTTATGAAAAATATGTATTAAATTCTGAAAGTATACATTTGGGTATACTTGGGGAGGAGAAAAGAAAATCTCTTTGTTAGCGGAATATTTTAAAAACCATGAACATGCACTACTCATATAATTATCATATTCTAAACTAATAAATTTTAATAACTAATAAGAATTCTAGATGTCGCAGGTTTCTGAGAAGTGTTAGATCATAGTATAGCGATATATACCAGTTGGGAGGATAAAAAGCTTTCTGTTTTAATGCTGGAAGAAAGTCATGGAGCATCCATTAACATATCAATTTGATCACTTTTATTGCCATTAATTACCGACCATTGATGCACTACCTATCTTTTATTTAGAATTTCTAAAGAGATGACGACAATAGGTCAGATCTTACCTTCCCACATTGACTCCCTTGCGCAGTATTTACTACAACCTTGACTCTCCACACATGAATTGTGAGAATAGCTTCAATCATTTAATCAGACCATTATATATACGTAAATTCTATTTGTTGTCAAAATAAGCAAACTGTCCTACATTCTTATTTATCCTAGAATAAAAGATATTGACAATGGAGTACTATGTCCATTTTTGTATGCTTTTAGAAACATTAATTTATTTGGGTATATAAAATAAATAATTAAGATCTATTTGTTTAGTTGTATTAACATATGTGCAGAGTCAAGAAGAAGGCAAGATTTAGGTGTTATAGCTCAAATCAGATCGTTTTTGTACCTTAAATTCAAATGTCCCTGGGAAATACCTAATTGCTTGTCTAATCATAAAGAAGAAAAGCTATATGTTTGAGAGTAATCGAAGGCTTCCAATTTAAAATGACAGAATTGCCTCCTACAGGAATGAGAACCAACACAGAGGAAAAAACTTGATATATCAGTCAACACATTGTGAACAAATATGGTATTTCATTAGATCTTTCTCTTGTTTGTTATGATACTTTTAAGTCTTTTCCTTTTTGATTCTTTTGGACTTGTTTTTATGTTTCATATATTGTCAGATGGTCTTCTTGTTTAACACGTACTGATTCTAACAAATAGAATTAGCTAATGTTATAAAATCTGTTGTTAATAATGACTTAAATATAAATTACAGTATTTCACAGCACAAATAATTGGCATTTATCTGTTTTTTTCCGAGTGTAAGTTTTGTATAACAAGCAATTCAGCATTGTATTGCGGGCCTACTGTGTGCCAGGAACTATCCTAGAGAATTGGAATATGTCAGTGAACAAAATAGAAAAAGATTCTTTCCCCCACAAAACAAAATCTGAAAATATTATGCACTGTGTTAGAAACTGAATTGAAAAGAGAAACATATACTTGCTCTCTTTCACTCCAATGTTTTTAATATTCTTAGAAAACTTATGGATATTATGAATTCATAGATAAAAATGCAAATCCAGATGGAAACTGTGACCTGCATGCTGGGATTGCAGAGTACCAGGCTGTATTGGGAATTAGAAGCCTGGCAGATGATGGATGGTGACAGCATTGTTTCACTTAATGAAGTGGCTATTGAAGCTTAAAAGGGGAAAGATGACAAAAGGGAACTGAGCACTTTTGTCTGTGGAAGAAGAAAAAGCTTTATATTATACCAAGGAGAACTGAACTCACTACTTCTTTTTGAACTTCATTAATCTTTTCTGTGAAAATCTATCTCATTGTCAAGCAGCTTGATGGCCACTTTGGGAAAATGCTTTGCTTCTTCATAATGGAACCAATGCCTTCATTATCCTGAGGCTCCAGTGATATTCCACCTTCACAGAACTAATAAGACCAGCAATGCTCTGGAGAAGTCACTGTGAAGATGCCAAATGGTACCGTTGAGACAAAATTTTGCCTCCTAGGGTGATTTTTCTTTTAATTTGTTACTGAGTACAGCAACACATAGAAGAGCCAAATGACGTTGCTGAGAATTTTTATGCAGATACATTTATATTTGAGTACAAGAAAGAGAAGCTTTTGAAGTTCTAGTGAATCTTTTCTGTAGCCTGATCTTAAAGTTTAATAGTGCAAACTTTCACTGAAGTCAAAAGGCAAAACAAAATGTCACAACAAAAATACATATCTATGAAAATCCACACTTCTAAAAGCAGTCATTTTCCAGTGCCAATCCCCAAAGCTTTCCACAGTCCTTATTTATATCTATTTTTATACAAAGAAAGCAGAAGAAAAACACATGCAAATTACCTAAGATTCCTTCCTTTGGAAAATATTCAAAATCCAGCACTATTTCATTCTTTGAATGTTACAATATAGACTTTTATTAGCAGAAAAATCATTTTTTCATATAAGAATATCTAAGTAATTAGAAAATATTTTTAAATTGAATAACTCATTATTAATCATTGTTTTTCTTTTAAAAACCATTGGGCAGGCAGCTTTTGCTTTTAATGTGTAGTCAATTAAATCATTTTGGTGCTGTAACATAGCTCTGCTCTATCACACTTTGCTTTCACAATGCCTTGATGTTTTGTCTTTGAGAAGACTTTTTTTTCTTTTAAATCACAGGTACTTATTTTCAGCCTTGTTTTCCTCCATCGGTTCCTGCGTCTGTGCAGTGGGTGGAACTGGCTGTATATCAGCTCCAACCCTTTAATGATAGGGATTACAGACTAAAAAAATAGCCTAGAATGCCAATGGCTGTGTGGAGAAGGCAGAAAATGAGGACAATGTCTGCTGCAGGCCTAATACTTTGCCTTAAAAATGTAGTGTGTGTTCTTGGGGTTATTATTCTTCTATGGTTCAGAAGAGAATTTAGAAAATTGGAGTTAGCATTTGTCTTTTATTATCTTTAGTTAAACTTGTACATAGAATAGGCCAAAATAGAAACACTGCTCACATCTGACTGTGAATGTGAACATTCAGAATAAACAAGTAGAATATTAAAAATGAGAAAATAAAAGGGTTTTTTTAAAAGTGTTAGCCATATTTTTCTTTTCAAATGTTCTTTGAGATGTAACTGGCAGCCAGACTAATCCAGGATCCAGTTTTTTGGCTAATCACACAAGGAGAACATAAATTATTAATTGCAGAATTTCAATTACAAATTTATTTGAATCCAATATTTCTTCTGCTTTTATGGTTTATTAAATCAGCATAAACTACAAGTTAACCACGCTATTAAACACATAGATTCAGGTACTTGAAATTAAATAGATCTAAGATGAGAATTAGACAGAAGTAACTTACAAAGTTTCCTCTTCCATATCATTTTTTACTTAAAATGTTGTTATTAACAATTTTTCTAAATAGAGGTTTCCACTTTCAGCACTGACATGTAAAAATCCTGGAAGTTGTTACTTGTGTCCTTACGACAAGAAAATACTGAACAAATGCAAAATCAATGACTCTTATTAGATGTGCCAGAGAAAGGAGTTTCCATAGGCTAATGTTGAATGTTACAGCTGAGACCTATTTACTGAGAACAAAAGCTGCTGGAACCATAGAGTAGTAAGCACACTTAAATGGTAATTTTGATAAATTGTTTGAAGCTGAATTGCTGGCCTGAGATTGAGAATTTCTTAAGAGGGCATGTAGACATAAGAGTGCCCCAATAATTTCCTGGGTTTTGCCTCCAAGAATCCAACCACATTCTTGTGGTAAAAATCCAAGAAATATCACTTTGTGGCTTGGGCAGGGGCAGGAATAATCATTGTGGAAATGTCTTGGTCATTCTCCATAACAAAGGACTATTTTCCAGGGGGAAAGACTGTAACAAAGCTTTGTTCCAAAGCAGTGGGGGACTGGCATTCCTCTCACTCTTGCCCACTCCAGTTTTTCTGTTCTTTCTGAGGAAGTAGGGAACTATATAAGACTTAACACATGTAAATGTCATAGAAGAGAAACGAGTCAATAAAAAATTGAGAAATCTTCAACAACAACATCAACTGACAGAGCTGCACCAAGACTACTTAGCTACTTCCTCCTAAGTGTCATAACTGCTTCACCCCACCCAGCAAGTGCTTTCACATTTCCTGTATTATTCAGGGTTCTGCAGAGGTAGAGAGCCAATAAGATATATGTGTATATAAAATGGAGTTGATTAGGGAGAATGGCTGACATGATAAAAGGCAAAGTTCCATAATAGGCTGTCTGGAAGCCTGGGAAAGAAAGAAGCCAGTGGCATGGCTCAGTCCAAGTCTGAAAGCTTCAAAACCAGGGAAGCTGACAGCATAACCCACAGTCTGAGCCCAAGTGCCCAAGAGTCTTTGGGAGGCTACTGGTGCAAGTCACAGAGTTCAAAGGCCAAAGAACCTGAAGTCTGATGTTCAAGGACAGGAGGAGAGGAGTCAAGCATCTGGCACAGGAAGAGAAAGAAAGTGAGAGAATCAGCAAGCTGCTTATTCCTACTTCTGCCTGCTTTGCTCTAGCTGTGTGGGCAACCGATTGTATGGTGCCCACCCATACTGATGATGGGAGTTTCTCTCCCACTTTATTGACTTATATGTCCATCTCCTCTGGCAACCCACCCATACAGACACACCCAGAAAAATACTTTAGCAGCCATCTAGGCATCTCCCTATTCAGTCAAATTGACACCTAATATTAACCATCACATTCTGCTCCCAGCCTCTCTTCCCACTTAGGGGGAGATCTTTCCACACTGAAACTAGCCTGTGAAGTCTGCAAGTGGTGACTACTCCACCAAATGCACATACATCAGTATAAGACAACAAGAAATATGAAAAACCAAGAAGACATAATACCACCACAAGAATGTAGAGGCTGACCCCAAACAAATGAAAGCCTACAAACTTCCTGACCAAGAATACAAAGTGATTATTTTAAGGAAGATCAGCAAACTCCAGGAAAATACAGAGAAATGACTTATTGAAATCAGAAAAGCGATAAGTGATTTGAAATGAAAAATTTAGCAGTTAAAATTATTTATTTAAATTATATAATTATAGTAATAAATAATTATTAAATGATTAATATTTTAAATTAATTATTTCTATGAATATCTTTATTTATCATTAAATAATTTTTTGCATTATTAAAAAAATCAAGTAGAAAATTCTAGAGCCTAAAAATATAATGAATGGAAAAAAAAGTTAATACAGAAAGTTAACAGCAAATCAAGTAGAAGAATCTGTAAATTTGAAGTAATGTAAATATACTGAGAAAGCAGAAAAAAGAAAACAAAATAAATAAGAAGAAAGCTTATGAGATTTATGGAATAGCATCAAAAAAGGAAAACCCAAATCATAGAAACTTTATGATGAGAAATGGGGGAAAAAGTGGCAGAAATTTTATTCAAATATATAATAGCAGAAAACTTTGCAAATCGGTGGAAAGATATAAATATCCCGATACAAGAGGTTAAGTGTCCCAATCAGATTCAATCCAAACAGTCTACATCAAGACATTGTAATCAAACTGTCAAAAATCAAAGACCGGATACTGAGAGCAGCAAAGGATGCAAATCACGTATCAGGGAGTTTCAGTAGTTTTAGCAGGGGACTTTTTAGCAGATATAGATCAGGAGAAAGTGGAATTATTATTCCACTTTCAAAATGGATATTTTGAAATATTCAAATATTCAAGCATATTCAAAATGCTGAAGGAAAACAATTGTGAACCAAGAATACCATACCTGGCAAAGCTCTTCTTTGGAAATAAAGAGGAGATAGATTTCCTAAGCAAACAAAAGCTGAGGGAGTTCATCATCACCAGCTCTGTCTTACAAAAAATGTTAAAGGTAGTACTTCAAGATGAGATTAAAAGATGCTAGTTAGGAACAAAAAAAATGAAAGTATAAAACTCACAGGTAAAAATAATTTCACAACCATATTAAGAATACTCTGATACTATCATGATGGTGTGTAAATTACTTCTGTCTTTAGTATGAAGGTTAAAAGACAAAACTACTAAATAATAGCTGCAATAATTTGTTATGGGATAAACAATACAAAAATATTTAAATTTGGTATTAAAACTATAAAAATGTATGTGGGTGGAGTAAATACGTAGAGTTATCTTATGCAATCAAACTTACGTTTGTTATCAGCTTAAAATAGCTTCTATATAATATATAAAATGTTTTACATTAAGCCTCATGGTAACCACAAATAAAAAAGCTATAGTAGATATGCAAAAGGTAAAAAGCAGAAAATCTAAGGCATGCGACTAGAGAATATTATCTAATCACAAAGGAAAACAGCAAGAAAAAAAAGAAGGACAAAGGATCTACAAAACAACCAGAATACAATGAGCAAAATGGCATTAGTGAGCCCTTACCTATCAATATATTACCTAGAAGATAAACAGATTAAATTCTTCAACCAAGAAACACAGAGTGGCTAAACAGAGTTTTAAAAAAGTCAATTATGTGAGTCATTTCACTTTTTAAGGACACAAATACAGTAAAGTGAAAGAATGAAAAAATATATTCCATTCAAATGAAAGTCAAAAGACAGCAAGGGTAGCTATACTTTTATTTAAGTAAAAATCTGTATAACAAGACAAAAAGGATCATTATATAATGATAAAGGGTTCAATTTATCAAGGAGATGCAGGAGTTATAAACATGTATGCACCACCAATCAAAACATCTAAACATATAAAGCAAATATTAATAAATCTGAAGAAAGAGATAGACTGCAATATAACAATAGTAGGGGACATCAATATCCCACTTTTAACAATGAACAGATAATCCAGACAGAAAATCAATAGCAAAACATTGAACTTGAACTATACTTTAGACCAAATGGACCAAAGAAACACATACAAAGCAGTCCATCCAATAGGGACAGAATACACATGTTGGTTTAGAATCATATCACATGTTAGGCACAGAACAAGTCTTAACAATTTTAAGAAAATTGAAATAACATCAAGGATTTTTTTCTGATCACAATGGCATGAATAAAACGGTATAAATGGAGAAATTCTGGAAAATTCACAATATGTGAAAATTAAACAACATGCTTCTGAATAACAAATGGGTCAAATAGAATTAAAAGAGAAATTATAAACATCTTGAGACAAACAAAAATAGAAAAACAACATATGAAAACTTAGGGGATGCAGCAAAAGTGGTTCTAAGAGTGAAGTTAGACCTACATGAAACATATAAACACCTGCATGAAAACAGAAGCAATATATCAAAGAAATAACCGAACACATACTTACCTGGCAGGGGAGATACCATGATCATGGAGGCGGTTTTTCCAGGTCGAAGCTTATCCATTGCAGTCCCGATATGCTGACCCCTGTGATTTCCCCTAGGAAACTGAACTGCATAATTTGCGGTAGTGGGGTACAGCGTTCACGCTTTCCCCTGAAAGAAAGAAAGAAAGAAAGAAAGAAAGAAAGAAAGAAAGAAAGAAAGAAAGAAAGAAAGAAAGA